>NC_045755.1:275049-276709 GCF_008692095.1 Etheostoma spectabile
AATTATTGTAAAGCTAACCTTCCGCATTTTGCAGCAGATCACCCTCTTCACTGGTTAGTAAGGTTCCCCTTCTAGGACTCCATGGTTGCATTCAGAAAGAGCAAGAAAAGTACTTGTGTTTGACCTTATACATTTTCATCAATGTATTAGAAAATGATTTGACAAACAACATATGATACATTTATGACTTAAGTATATCTGGCTAAGACAAAATAATCACTGTATTTGAAGTCTGATTTGAAATGGTGAAATGTAAATCTAGAAAAGCTAAATAACCTTTGGGTGATTTTTTTTTTTCCCTCAGTTTCTTCCTTGTAGACATGTATGAGGCAGAATCATTCTGTTTTTTTTTATTGTTTGCGGACATATCTGCTAAGATTAAGGAAATGTATCTGTGAAGAGCTGTTATTACAATGAATACTTGTCTAAATACCTCTATTCCGATAACAAATACAGTGGTGTGAAAAAGTGTTTGCCCCCTTCCTCATTTCTTGTTCCTTTGCATGTTTGTCACACTTAGTGTTTTGGAACATCAACACAATTTAAACAATAGTCAAGGACAACACAAGTAAACCTAAATCAATTTGTAATGAAGGTGTTTATTATTAAGGTGAAAAAAATCCAACCATCATGGCCTGTGTGAAAAGTGATTGCCCCCTAAACCTAATAACTGGTTGGGCCACCCTTAGCAGCAACAACTGCAACCAAGCATTGCGATAACTTGCAATGAGGCTTTTACAGCGTCCTGGAGGAATTTTGGCCCACTCATCTTTGCAGAATTGTCAATTCAGTTACATTAGAGGGTTTTCGAGCATGAACGGCCTTTTAAGGTCATACCACAACATCCATAGGATTCAGGTCAGGATTTGGCTAGGCATCCAAAGGCTTCATTTTGTTTTTCTTCAGCCATTCGGTGTGGGACTTGCTGGTGTGTTTAGGATCATTGTCCTGCTGCAGAACCCAAGTTCGTTTCAGCTGAGTACACGAACAGATGGTCGGACATTCTCCTTCAGGATCTCTTGGTAGACAGCAGAATTCATAGTTCCTTTTATCACGGCAAGTCTTCCAGGTCCTGAAGCAGCAAAACAGCCAGACCATCACACTACCACCACCATATTTATGTTGGTATATATGTCTTTTATGAAATGCGTGTTCCTTCTACGCCAGATATACTTGGACACACACCTTCCAAAGAGTTCCACTTTTGTTCATCGGTCCACAGAATGTTGTCCCAAAGTCTTGGGGATCATAAGATGTGTTGTGGAGAATTGAGACGAGCTTTGATGTTCTTTTTGCTCAGCAGTGGTTTCTCCTTGGAAACTCTGCCATGCAGGCCATTTTTGCCCAGTCTTTTCCTGATGGTGGAGGCATGAACGCTGACCTTAACTGAGGCAAGTGAGGCCTGCAGTTCCTTGGACGTTGTTGTGGGGTCTTTTGGGACTTTGGAGAGTCGTCGCTGCGCTCTTGGGGTAATTTGGGGGCACGGCCACCTGGGAAGGTTCACCACATGTTCCATGTTTCGCCATTTATAGATAATGGCTTCACTTGGTTCGCTGGATTCCCAAAGCTTTGGAAATGGCTTTATAACCCTTTCTGATAACCCTGATAGATCTCAATTACTTTCTTTCTCAATTGTTCCTGAATTTCTTTGGGTCTCGGC
>NC_045755.1:276919-277034 GCF_008692095.1 Etheostoma spectabile
TTTTTCACCTTTAATAATAAACACCTTCATTTACAAATTGCATTTTGTGTTTACTTGACTCCTTCCTTGACTATTGTTTAAATTGGTTTGATGTTCCGAAACACTTAAGTGTGAC
>NC_045755.1:277044-277789 GCF_008692095.1 Etheostoma spectabile
AGGAACAGGAAATGAGGAAGGGGGTAAACACTTTTTCACACCACTGTATATATATATAATGTCACATTACAATTGTAAAGATATAGATTATAATCTTTTGCACTCTTTTGCTCTACCAAGGGTTATAGACTACAAGATGTACAAACAGGTGACCAATTGAAGGAAAACCCTGGAAGATAAGTGAAAAAACAATGAAAGTAGTTCCTCCCACACAGATTACTTTTATCCTATAATCCTAATATTGATATGAGTTGTGTCTTCCAGACTGATGATGCTCACACAGAATGACTCACTAAGTATGACGATTCCGTAAAATGGTTTGCATATAATTGTCAACCTATAATAAATATAATACTTGACAAGACAATCTTCAAACTGAAAAAAATGTTATTGGTTTTTAGCTTATGTTACCTCATTTTGAATTTGAGGCCTGCTACATGCTCCTAAAAACCTGTCACAGGATGAAGACTGGGAATGTTTGGAACATGCCACAGGTGAACAGGTTCATTGGAAACACGTGAATGTCAGGATTGGGTATAAAAGGGGCATCCCCGGAGTTCATTCACAACCAAGTCATCCTTGTTAGTGTTCATGGCATACCCATGCCCCATGAAACAAACAATAAAGCTTTTCAGTTTGAACATTAAATATCTTGTCTTGGTTGTATATTCATTGAATATTGTTACGTCCCAGTCTAGGGGTGCCTAGGACGCAAAATAAATCGGTTTAACTTGCCCCATTTTCC
>NC_045755.1:277799-277939 GCF_008692095.1 Etheostoma spectabile
AGCAGCCACAAAACATACGTGTAGGTCCCAATATTTTTATTGGACACAATCATTTAGATGTATTCAACATAAAGGCTAAGTAAACAAAGAAAACAAAGATGACTAACTAAACTGTAGGGTGGCCTACTATTAAAACAACA
>NC_045755.1:277949-287535 GCF_008692095.1 Etheostoma spectabile
ACCCTGTCTTGAAAGTAAGATAAGATAAGATAATCTAACAAACCATAAGGGCCCAAAAGAATAACAATGACTTACCTTCCTAACTAAACTAAACAGGAGAAAAATAAACACATTGAAAGGTCCACCCGTACAATTAGGAACCAAACTATACACAAGCAAAGAAACAGAGTGTGGCAGGTTGGGAGGCGAGGAGAAATGGAGACCGAATTATCTTATCTGTAATCCGGGAGCCGTACTCCGGCTGGGGGCGGGCCTCAACCGGAAATGTCAGATTTAAACCCAGAAGTGGGGGTCCATGATTCTCTTGAAATTGTGCGGGGCTTTATACCGGGATGTTATTAAGGCAGCAATTGTAATGAGTTGATCAAAAATTTTTATTTATTGCTGATTTGAAAACTATTCCATGACAGCATCGGGCTTCATATCATGGTGTTATTTTGCATGGGAACAAACCAACTATATACAGAACGTTTTGCAACAATTGAATACAACACTGCGGTTGCAATTATGAAGTAAAATGTAATGAAATACATTTTTCATACTCATATAACTTTCTTTTTTTTAACTTTTTATTTTTTTATGATCGTGTGATTTTTTTGTTTTTGGATCTTTTTATTTTTATTTGTTCTTTTATTTCCACACGGTATATGTGAGGGTGTGTGTTGTGTGTGTGTGGTGTGTGTGAGTGAGTAGTGAGTATGTGAGGTTGAGTGAGATAAAGAGAGACACAGAGAGGAGGGGGGCCCCGTGGGGGGGGGGGCGGCTGACAGTTCAAAAAAAAGAAGCGAGAGAGAGGAGAGGAGAGAGCGCATTTCTCTCATGTTCTGTGTGTGTGTATTGATCCGAGCGGGTTTGTGAGGGGTGGGGGGGGTGGGGGGGTGGGGGGCGCTGTGACTAACAGAACGCTGCGCGGTCAGTTGAGATTTGTATCAATCCGAGCATGGATATTGACTCATATTACTCGTATACTTGTACTCGGCAAAAGTGCTTTATCCGTACTGGATACTCGTTTCAGCCAGATACTCGATCACCCCTACTATTTACTTTGTAGATATCACTGAAGGCTTAAAACTATAATGAACACGTGGAATTATTTACTAACAAAAATTGTGAAATAAGTGAAAACATGTCTTATTCTAGTTTCTTCAAAGTAGCCATCCTTTGCTTTTTGATAGCGCTGCAAACCCTTGGTGTTCCCTCAATAAGCTTCAATGGTAGTCACCGAAATGTTTTTCACTTTACGTGGGCCTTGTCAGGGTTAACTAGTGGAATTCTTGCCTTATTAATGGAGTTGGGACCATCAGTTGTGTTGTGCAAATGTCAGGTTGACACACAGCGACACAGCCCTATTGGACAGCTGTTGGAATTCAATTCTGGCAAAACAAATTAGCCAGTAAAGAGAAACTAGTGCCATCATTACTTTAAGAATAGAAGGATAGTCAGTCTGGAAAATTTTTATATATTGACATTTATAGACAGAAGAATACATAACATACTCTTACATTTCCTATGGAGCATACTCACTGCCGAAAAGCACCTTTGTTCTTATTGCAGGAGGTTAATAAGTTCCTTTTTGTACCATTGAGGTGTGTACTAACCAGCACTCACCACCAGTCCTCCTCCCTCCGTCCACCTCCAGCCACCACCATCCTCCCCCCACCCACCACGCATGCTCCTCTTCCATCCAGCTCACCTACCAGTCCTCCCCTCCAGCCCACGACCAGATCCTCCCATCCTACCCATCACATCCAACTCAGCAGAAACGCGATAAGTTCTGCTGATAATTTTCAAATAGTACAAGTGACTGTAGTGTGGGGTGACTTCTGAGGTGATAAACCGTAACTATTGTATATGTATGTCTGAATAACTTTAACTAAAGGGAAATATAATGTTTAAAATTCTGACAGGATGATTGACAGATGCTGAAGCAAAACAAACTTTTGCAAGTGAATTACTGAGGTGTGTATATGCCACAATGTGCCACCAGAACAGCTTCAATCTATGTAGGAACTGATGATGATGGAGAGCACTGTTGTAGGTGCCTCATTTTTAGCTGTATAGAATTACTTCAGTCTACTGTGTATATGAACAAGCTTAGTATGTGCGCACACACACACACACCCACACACACACACACACACACACACACACACACACACACACACACACACACACACATCAAAATACATGGCTGTAACAATTCACGCCCTATGTTGTCTCTGTTAACAATTGATAATCAACTCAAAATATGGTGTAACTTATAGTGCAAGCTTTCATATTCTGTGGGGAGCGTGGGTTTCTGTCATCTTAATCAGTTTCTTATTTCTCAGTTTGTTTATATGTGTTTACACATTTATAAATTAGGCCTCTGATGATAATACAAACCCCTATTTCAGTAAAGTTACCATATTGTTACGACTGGGGTCGTATTTGTTGTGTCGCTGTGTGTGTGTGCATGTCCTATATTTTTCTTCCTATGTAAATAGGCTGTGCCATTGCTCGATGCTGATTGGTGGGGGCCGCTGAGTCCTATCTGTGATTGGCGGCAGCTGCGCACCACCGTCTATATAATGGAGCAAGATGGCGACCGTCGGAGAGAGACAGAGGGAAGCCAGCAGGTCGTCTCCATTTCTCCTCGCCTCCCAACCTGCCACACTCTGTTTCTTTGCTTGTGTTAGTTTTGGTTCCTATTGTACGGGTGGACCTTTCAATTGTTTTATTTTCTCCTGTTTAGTTTAGTTAGGAGGTAAGTCATTGTTTTCTTTTGGGCCCTTATGGTTTTTTTAGATTATCTTATCTTATCTTACTTTCAAGACAGGGTTGTTTTTGTTTGTTGTTTTAATAGTAAGGCCACCCTACAGTTTAGTTAGTCATCTTTGTTTTCTTTGTTTACTTAGCCTTTATGTTGAATACATCTAAATGATTGTGTTCCATAAAATATTGGGACCTACACGTTGTTTTGTGGCTGCTTGGGGGACGGGGAAAATGGGGCAAGTTAAAACCGATTTATTTTGCGTCCTAGGCACCCCTAGACGGGACGTAACAATATTCAATGAATATACACCAAGACAATATTTAATGTTCAAACTGAAAAGCTTTATGTTTTGTTTCATGGGGCATGGGTATGCCATGACACTAACAAGGATGACTTGTTGGAATGAACTCCGGGATGCCCCTTTTTATACCCAATCCTGACATTCACTGTTTCCAGACCTGTTCACCTGTGCATGTTCAAACATTCCCAGTCTTCATCCTGTGACAGGTTTTTAGGAGCATGTAGCAGGCCTCAAATTCAAAATGAGGTAACATACTAAAACCATAACTTTTTTTCAGTTTGAAGATTGTCTTGTCAAGTTATTATATTTATTATAGGTTGACAATTATATGCAAACCATTTTACGGATCGTCATACTTAGTGAGTCATTCTGTGTGAGCATCATCAGTCTGGAAGACACAACTCTATCAATATTAGGATTATAGGATAAAAGTATCTGGTGGGAGAAACTACTTTCATTGTTTTTTCACTTATCTTCCAGGGTTTTCCTTCAATTGGTCACCTGTTTGTGTACATCTTGTAGTTCTATAACCTTGGTAGAGCAAAAGAGTGCAAAAGATTATAATCTATATCTTACAATTGTAATGTGCATTATAATATATATACAGTGGTGTGAAAAGTGTTTACCCCCTTCCTCATTTCCTGTTCCTTTGCATGTTTGTCACACTTAAGTTTTTCGGAACATCAAACCAATTTAACAATATCAGGAAGGAGTCAAGTAAACACAAAATGCAATTTGTAAATGAAGTGTTTATTATAAAGGTGAAAAAAAATCCAACCATCATGGCCCTGTGTGAAAAGTGATTGCCCCCCTTGTTAAACAACTATAACTGTGGTTGTCCACACCTAGTTCATTTCTCTAGCCACACCCAGGCCTGATATTGCCACACCGTTCACAATCAAGGCATCACTTAAATGAGCTGCTTGATACAGTAAGGTCCACCAGAAGATCCTTAAAAGCTAGACATCATGCCGAGACCCAAGAAATTCAGGAACAATTGAGAAAGAAAGTAATTGAGATCTATCAGGGTTATCAAAAGGGTTATAAGCCTTCCAAAGCTTTGGGAATCCAGCGAACCACAGTGAGAGCCATTATCTATAAATGGCGAAGACATGAACAGTGGTGACCTTCCAGGAGTGGCCCGGCCGCCCAAAATTACCCCAAGACGCAGCGACACTCATCCAAGAGGTCCCAAAGACCCACAACAACGTCCAAGGAACTGCAGGCCTCACTTCCTCATTAGGGTCAGCGTTCATGCCTCCACCATCAGGAAAAGAGGCAAAAATGGCCTGCATGGCAGAGTTCCAAGAGAAAAACCACTGCTGAGCAAAAAGAACATCAAAGCTCGTCTCAATTTCTCCACAACACCTTGATGATCCCCAAGACTTTTGGACAACATTCTGTGGACCGATAGAGACAAAACTGAACTCTTTGGAAGGTGTGTGTCCAAGTATTCTGGCGTAGAGGGAACACTGCATTTCATAAAAAGACCATTATACCAACAGTAAATATGGGGTGGTGTAGTGTGATGTCTGGGGCTGTTTTGCTGCTTCAGGACCTGGAAGACTTGCCGTGATAAAGGAACTATGAATTCTGCTGTCTACCAAGAGATCCTGAAGGAAATGTCCGACCATCTGTTCGTGTACTCAAGCTGAAACGAACTGGGTTCTGCAGCAGGACAAGGATCCTAAACACACCATCAAGTCCCCACCGAATGGCTGAAGAAAAACAAAATGAAGCCTTTGGAGTGGCCTAGCCAAGTCCTGACCTGAATCCTATTGTAGATGTTGGTGGTATGACCTTAAAAGGCCGTTCATGCTCGAAACCCTCTATGTAACTGAATTAGGACAATTCTGCAAGAGAGTGGCCAAAATTCCTCCAGGACGCTGTAAAAGCCTCATTGCAAGTTATCGCAAATGCTTGGTTGCAGTTGTTGCTGCTAAGGGTGGCCCAACCAGTTATTAGGTTTAGGGGGCAATCACTTTTTCACACAGGGCCATGATGGTTTGATTTTTTTTCACCTTTAATAATAAACACCTTCATTTACAAATTGCATTTAGTGTTTACTTGTGTTGTCCTGACTATTGTTTAAATTGGTTTGATGTTCCAAACACTTAAGTGTGACAAACATGCAAGGAACAAGAAATGAGAAGGGGGCAAACACTTTTTCACACCACTGTATTTGTTATCGGAATAGAGGTATTTAGACAAGTATTCATTGTATAACAGCTCTTCCAGATACATTTCCTAATCTTAGCAGATATGTCCGCAAACATAAAAAAAACAGAATGATCTGCCTCATACATGTCTACAAGGAAAAAACTGAGGGAAAAAAAAATCACCCAAAGTTATTTAGCTTTTCTAGATTTACATTTCCACCATTTCAAATCACCTTCAATACAGTGATTATTTTGTCTTACCAGATACTTAAGTCATAAATGTATCATATTTTTGTTTTGTCACAATCATTTTCTATACATTGATGAAAATGTATAAGGTCAAACACAAGTACTTTCCTTGCTCTTTCTGAATGCACATGGAGTCCTAGAAGGGGAACCTTACTAACCATGAAGAGGGTGATCTGCTGCAAAATGCGGAAGGTTAGCTTTACAATAATTAAAGTCTTAGTTGTACTCAGTGGAATTGCACCCTTAACCCCCAACACTTTTATGTTTTACAGGGGATCCAAATGAAGTTGGGAGTGGAGCCCTTTTCACTCTGGTATGTACAATTTATCATAGTTTTGATTGAATAACCTAAGTCTGAGTGCTTCAAAACTTCAAGTTAGCCTTGGCTTGTATTTTTGGGCAGCTGTGGATCAGTGTGCTGAAGTGTCCTTGGGCAAGACACTGAACCCACACTTTCCCCCCAGTGTGTCATTGGGGTGTGTGAATGCTGGGAACCAATCTCCAAAGCCTGTCTGCAACAGTGCTGTTTGATATGGTGTAAAAAGGTGGTAGTGATGAACATTGTAATTGCTTGAGTGGTCCCAGAGACTTTACAAGCGCTATATAAGTGCAAGTCCATTTCCACATTCATAATGCTTCAGCCACTTAACTGAATGGGTTATTTTTGGGATAGCCTACAATTTTTAGCACTGAGCTTTAGTTGTTTTACAGTATTTTGTATTTATCAGTTATGTGGTGCTTAAAGCAGAAAACCTGACTGCCATATAGAGAGATGTATGTTAGACATAACATATAAGGTTGTCACTGGCGTCCTGTTCGGTAAGCGTACCTGACTCATTTCCGTTTCCTGTGCTTGTGTTGTTGGTAGCGTGTTGATATCTGTTTTGCTCACTAATACCAGTTCAGTTCGTTAGATTTGCTATTACAGCGGCTAACTGTCCCAAACACTTATTCTTATAGTAGTTTTGCCTAAGCACTCACATTTTTTTTCATTTTTCAGCAACTTTTATTAATAACAGCTGTTTTAAACGCTTGGTAGCTAACGCAACCATACTTTAGCTTAGCTGCTAACGACTTTAGCTAGCAGTTAGCTATGTCGTCCCCCCTCCTACTTTCTCTTGCTCGGTGTGTGTGAGGTTTAGTTACTTATCCTGCATCCTTTAGCGTTAATGGTATGTGTAACAAGTGTAGTTTATTTTTAGACTGGAGGCGCGGCTTAGTGAGTTAGAATCCGGATCCGCACCAGAAGATCAGTCGTTAAGTATTGTTTAGCTAGCCCCCGCCCGTAGTCGGCGTAGGCCGCCTGAGATTGATTAGCCTCTGTAGCTGTCCCCGGCACCAGGACATAGTGCCTGGGTTGACAGTGAGAGGACGTAGGAGAGTTAGTCGTAAGCTTTCAAAGGCCACGGACCGCCACCAGCCTGTTAGTGTTGTAACCGATTTTCCCCACTCAGCAATACACCCGCTGAGAAACAACTCTGATTATCGTCAGCCCATTTTGGAGAACGTGAAGTTAGCGAAGCCGGCGCCATAGTAAGTGCTCCCAGGGGCTAGAGTGGGCGACTTGAGTCTTATCTGAAACTGCTGGCTAGGATAACGTAATACAGTAGATTGTTATTCACGTTGGCGTTATGACTCCCGTTATGCAAACGGAGGTCACAAAGATCAATGTTGAATCGGTGGTGTACTACGCAAGTCAATGTCGGACCCTGTAGTTTTCTCTGGACCCCTGCCAAATCTCACCAGCGATGAACATGTATAGCCGCATGGTCATTTTCGCCGCTGGCTATTGAGGTGGTGTCCAAATGAATGTGGGCTTTGTGGATCACTGGCAGTCTTTCTGGGAAGACCTGGTCTTTCGAGGCTGAGAGACGCATTCATCCCACTTGATGGAGCAGCTCTCCATTTCAGAAATCTTGCCAAGTAGTGTTAGTGGACTGCTCCTTGACAATCCAGAGTTGGGACCAGATGCAGAGTCCCAGTCTAACACACTCTCTGCTCCTTTATTCCAGGACTTATCCTAGTAAAAAACGCCCATATGACGGTGTGTCTGCCCCCCGCCATTGAATTATTTAATCAAAGGTAACAGAGGAGGAGCTGGGCATGAAAACCTTATAACTAACACTATGACTCTACACTATGAACCCCCCAGACCTTCTCAGGTCATCGGCAGTCTACTTTCTGTCCCCAGAGTCAGACTACAGGGTGAAGCAGCTTTCAGTTTCTATGCTCCTCTACTGGAATAAACTCCCAGAAACCTGTAGATGCCTGCTACTCTCAGTCTTTTAAATCAGGCTGAAGACCTTTCTTTTTGATGTGCGCTTTCTTTAAATTAATGCTCAATTTCTTTAAATTTCTTATGCTGCACTGTACTTTTATTCTTGTGTTTTATGTGTCCTAATGTTTCTATTTTGTTTTTAACTGGTCTATTCTGTGTCTTATTATTTTTAATGCTTATGACTTTTACTGTTTGTACTTGTGTTTTATCTGTTTTAATGATTTATGTAAAGCACTTGAATTGGCCCTGTTCTGAATTGCTATACAAAATAAGCTGCCTTGCCTTGCTATACACATTAAAACCAGAATTGCATAGTGCAAAAGAATAGAGAATTAAATGTGGACTACTAAACAAGATCTCTCTCTTCTAAAGGGGTACTAGTAAAGGAATTCAATCAATGTCTAATATTGATCTATTTTGTTTTTACTGAAACCTGGCTGGGTAGGATGGAATAGGTGTAGTCTAAATGAATCCACCCCCCCAGTCATATTACTACTCATTCCTCAAGGCACAGTCCGAGGAGTGTGGAGTTGCAGCCTCTTTGATTCTAGTCTACTTCTCTTAGTGGAAATCACGTCAGCCAGTTCTATTGTTATAGTGTCCGAGCACCTGGCCCCATACTCTGAATTCTTATCCGAATTTGCAGAGTTTTTGTCAACTTAGTGCTAAAAACGGACAAGTTCTTATTGTGGGGATTTTATATTCATGTGGACCGATGAAAGATAGCGTTTTAGTACTGCGTTTATCTCTCTATTAATTCTGTTGGCTCTCTCAAAGGTGTTCATAAACCGACTCACACGTTTTTAACCACACCCTCAATCTTTTCTAAGTATATGTGTTAAATTTGAAAGTCGACATTTCATTCACTCGTGTTTCTCCCACAGAATCCCTTTTTTTATCTACCACTGTGTTTGATTCTTTGATTTATAACTGCTGCATACACGTCCCCACATTAGACCAACACCTTCTATACAAGATTATATATAGTGCTGATATGCTGTGCTAAATTTTAAGGATGTGCTTCTATTGGCATTTACATTCAGTACCAAGTCACAAAGTACGAGGAGCTCCTATGCTATTTCAGTCCTCCCCAGCGATCATTTTGATGTATAGAGCAGGCTCGCTGCGAATGACACTCCGCACTCGTTTGCCCCTCTACAAAAGAAGATAATAAACAGATACGTTTTCTCCAATGGTTATAACACTGAAACCGCACATTATAAGCAAATATCACGGAAACTTGTAGAAGATTTGGCGTTCCACCAACTTGAAAATTCTCGTTTAATCTGGCAAGATAGTCTTCAAACGTATAGGAAGGCCTCCGTTATGCGAGAGCAGCGTACTACTCGTCCTTAATATAGAAAATAAAAGAACCCCCAGGTTTCCTTTCAGCGCGTAGCCAGGCTAAACGGAAGGTCACAGCTTCTACTGAGCCACAATTCCCTATAGGCTCTTAGTATAACGACTTTATAGATTCTCAATGATAAAATTTACTGATTAAAGCTAAATTCACTAAGACCTGTCTTAACTGGGCACTGACTTATCTCAAACTCATGAACTTCAGAAACACTGTAAAACCAGATATGTTAGAATCTTTGCTTCATTGCTCGTTTATATCATTTAATTCCATGTTATTCACTTCTTCATCTAAACCCTCAACCTGCCTCTTAGATCCCATTCGACCTAGGCTACTTAAGATTTTTACCATTAGTCACCACTTCTCTACTAATATAACCAATCTCTCTTTTTACATGCCTATGTACCACAGCACTTTAAGGTAGCTGATTAAAACCATCTTCTGAAAAGCCCAAACCTTGATCCAGAATGTTTTAGCCAACTATAGA
>NC_045755.1:287560-290411 GCF_008692095.1 Etheostoma spectabile
AGACCGTGCGCGGTCAGTTGAGAGTTGTATTCAATCCGAGCATGGATATTGACATATTACTCGTAATACTTGTACTCGGCAAAAGTGCTTTATCCGTACTGGATACTCGTTTCAGCCAGATACGGATCCCCCTACTATTTACATTTAGTATTATCACTGAAGGCATTAAAACTATGAATGAACACGTGGAATTATTTACTTAACAAAAAATTGTGAAATAAGTGAAAACATGTCTTATATTCTAGTTTCTTCAAAGTAGCCATCCTTTGCTTTTTTGATAGCGCTGCAAACCCTTGGTGTTCCCTCAATAAGCTTCATGAGGTAGTCACCTGAAATGTTTTTCACTTTACATGTGGGCCTTGTCAGGGTTAACTAGTGGAATTTCTTGCCTTATTAATGGAGTTGGGACCATCAGTTGTGTTGTGCAAATGTCAGGTTGACACACAGCCGACAGCCCTATTGGACAGCTGTTGGAATTCATATTCTGGCAAGAACAAATTAGCCAAGTAAAGAGAAACTAGTGGCCATCATTACTTTAAGAATAGAAGGATAGTCAGTCTGGAAAATTTTTATATATTGACATTTATAGACAGAAGAATACATAAGACATACTCTTACATTTCCTTATGGAGCATACTCACTGCCAGAAAAAGGGCACCTTTGTTCTTATTGCAGGAGGTTAATAAGTTCCTATTTTGTACCATTGAGGTTGTACTAACCAGCAGCTCACCACCAGTCCTCCTCCCATCCAGTCCACCATCCAGCTCACCACCAGTCCTCCCCTCCAGCCCACCACCAGTCCTCTTCCCATCCAGCTCACTACCAGTCCTCCCCTCCAGCCCACGACCAGTCCTCCCATCCTACCCATCACATAACCAACTCAGCAGAAACGCGATAAGTTCTGCTGATATTTTCAAATAGTACAAGTGACTGATAAGTGTGGGGTGACTTCTGAGGTGATAAACCAGTAACTATTGTAATATGTAGGTCTGAATAACTTTTACTAAAGGGAAATATAATGTTTAAAAATTCTGACAGGATGATTGACAGATGCTGAAGCAAAAACAAACTTTTGGCAAGTGAATTACTGAGGTGGTATATGCCACAATGTGCCACCAGAACAGCTTCAATCTATGTAGGAACTGATGATGATGGAGAGCACTGTTGTAGGTGCCTCATTTTTAGCTGTATAGAATTCACTTCAGTCTACTGTGTATATGACAAGCTTAGTATGTGCGCAACACACACACCACACACACACACAACACACACAAACACACACACACACAACACACACACCCACATCAACAACAGGCTGTAACAATTCACGCCCTAGTTGTCTCTGTTAACAATGATAATCAACAAAATATGGTGTAATCTATAGTGCAAGCTTTCATATTCTGTGGGGAGCGGGGTTTCTGTCATCTTAATCAGTTTCTTTCTCAGTTTGTTTATATGTGTTTACACATTTTTAAATTAGGCCTTGATGATAATAAAACCCCTATTTCAGTAAAGTTACCAATATTGTACGACTGGGGTCGATTTGTTGTGTCGCTGTGTGTGTGTGCATGTCCTAATTTTTCTTCCTATGTAAATGGCTGTGCCATTGCTCGATGCTGATTGGTGGGGCGCCGCTGAGTCCTATCTGTGATTGGCGGCAGCTGCGCACCACCGTCTATATAAGGAGCAAGATGGCGACGTCGAGAGAGGACAGAGGGAAGCCGCAGGTCGTCTTATGTGGTAAACAGATACAGATACAGATACAGATAATGCTGTACTCACTCATCCCTAGTTAACACCTTGGAATATATAGTGGGACTATTGACGAACCCTTGTGGCAGCCGATGTATATATCTTGCCATTTAGGGCGAATCCAAACGATATTTGTGCTTCCCTACTTAGGGGAACGGAGAAAAATGCATTAGAGAGGTCAATGACTGAGAACCACTTTGCTGTGGGTCATATACTATTCATGATGGTGTGTGGATTTGCTACTGTGACTTCTTCCTTCTGTACTATTTCGTTAACAGAGCGTAAGTCTTGTATCATACGCCATTTTCCAGCTGCCTGTTTTCGTATTGGAAATATAGGAGTTAAACACGTGACTTCTGACAATGTTGTTTCTCGTAATATACCTGATTCTAACATTGAGGTTATTACTGGTTGTATGCCAGCTGTAGCTTCCATAGAAATTGGGTATTGGCGTATTTTTGGCGTTTTTGTTGATATTACCTTTACGTCAACAGGCTGTACTCCTTTTACTAACCCTACGTCTGTTGGTCCTTTAGACCATAGGTCACTTGGGAGGCTATCTAGCTCTCCCTGTTGCTCCTCAGTCACTGCATCCATGGATAACACTCTTAATCAGGTGGTACTGTCTAAGTGGGTGGTGGGAGTAACTCTAACTCTCCACCCAACTGTTTTCTTTTTATAGCCTGTCTTGCTGTCTGTCCTCCACCCATCATTATCATTTCCCATGTAGCTTCCTTTTTCAGCTATTGCCACCATTCACCATAGGCTGTACCATGTATGGTCAGTTCTCTTTCTCAGTGAGATATGTGGTACATTTCTTCCTCTAAACAGCTCTTTCTGTTCTTCTGTCAGCATAACAGCTGCTGCTACTTCTCCTTCTGGTGAAATGTACAAATTTGTTACTTGTACTGCTCGGCCCTTTAAATTATTCATTTGTACTTGATAGGGTACGTCTAACCCTGGCGTGCTTTTATACCAGAGGGTGAAATGGACCCTATCTGGCTTTTGTTCCTCAAGGTGTGATAGATTACCTTTGTCTTCAATCAATTTTAATAACTGTATAGCAGCTCCGCTCCCCAAATCTAGTGTCCAATAGTAG
>NC_045755.1:290502-290643 GCF_008692095.1 Etheostoma spectabile
CTTTTAATAGGTCTCGTCCTAGTAGGTTTATTGGACAGGAGCTGTCTACCAGAATGGAAACTTTTACTCTTGTCTCCGGGTCTTGCACCCATAAGGGTTTGGACATACGGTTTTGTGTGATATGACCTGAGGCACTTCGTA
>NC_045755.1:290664-290775 GCF_008692095.1 Etheostoma spectabile
GCTGGAAATTGGGTGGTTTTGCAGTTACTACTGTTGTGCATGCTCCTGAGTCGCATAAGCAATTAAACTTTCTTCCTTTAACCATCATTTGTCTCATTGGCATTCCTTTTC
>NC_045755.1:290785-290938 GCF_008692095.1 Etheostoma spectabile
TGATACTAAAGCTTGGATGTCTATGTGGATTTGGGGATCATGAGTCTCTGTTATCTCGGTATTTAGGGTGTCACCGTATGTTTCTCCTGATGGTGGCACTCCTACATCCTGGTCTAGTCAGTCATCTACAAATTGTTCTTGCTTTTTGTTGGG
>NC_045755.1:290948-291034 GCF_008692095.1 Etheostoma spectabile
GCTAAGTGCCCCGGCTGGTGACAGATATAACAATTGCCATTCTCATAGTCTAACTCTTTTTGTTTCTGTGCAGACTGGTTATCATT
>NC_045755.1:291385-291651 GCF_008692095.1 Etheostoma spectabile
GATGGTGACTCACCCTCCTTCTGCTTGCAATCACTTATTTTGCCATAGTCTGCCCTTATCTCAAAATAGGTTGTAATGGCTGTTTCAACGGGCTGTAATACTGTGGTTAGTGCCTGGCTTGATGGGGCCAGTACCTCGCCATTAGCGTCTGTTCCTGTGTATGTGCCTTTAATTCGTCCAAATCTGTGGCCAAACACCACTTGGAGAAACTTCAAACATTCCAGTCCATTTAAGCCAAAACTGTCTCTGAGCTCTTTAAAAGCAGC
>NC_045755.1:291683-291865 GCF_008692095.1 Etheostoma spectabile
GTCGGGGAGCCCCTCTAATGCCTTTAGCATGTCTCTGTTAGTCCATGCTCTATATATTTTAATGGTGGGTCTCATGTCCGGTCTGTCATTTTCATCTTTTTGTCCATAGCGAGGGTTAGCTACCTCTACTAAGGGGTATTGTCCTGTGATGGGTGTTGGTCCCTCATCCTCAGAGCTGTCTT
>NC_045755.1:291890-295628 GCF_008692095.1 Etheostoma spectabile
CAGCTGCCCCCAGCCCGCGGCCCCCTCTCTCTGTGTCTCCGTCTCTTAATCCTCAATCACTCACTCATCACTCACTTCAAACACACACAAAACACACACACCACACACTCACACATTACCTTGTGTGTGAAAATCTTAAAAGAAATAAAAAATAAAAAAGATCCAAACCAACCAATAAAAAATCACACTGATATCAAAAAATAAAAGTTAAAAAAAGAAGTTATACGGAGTATGAAAACTCTTGTCATTACATTTTACTTATAATTGCAACCGCATGTGTGTATTCAGTGTGCAAAAACGTTCTGTGGATAGTTTGGTGTTACCATGACAAACCACCATTGATCTGAAGCACGATGCTGTCATGTATAGTTTTCAATCAAGCAATAAGATAACAATTTTTGATCAACTCATGCAATTGCATGGCTTAAATTACACATTACCGGTTAAAGCCCGCACATTTCAAGAAATTCTGCCCACTTCCTGGTAAATCTGACTACTTCGGTTTATGCCTAGACCACAGTCCGCGTACGGCTCCGTGTATACGGATAAAGATAATTCATGTGGGTAAACAGATACAGATACAGATACAGATAAGGCTGTACTCACTATCCATAGTTAACACCGTGGAATATATCGTGGGACTATTTACAAGATCCTTGTGACCGATGTATATTGCCTAGTATCGGGCGATCCAACACGATAGGTCGGGCTCTCCTACTTAGTGGGAGGAGAAAATGCGATTGGAGGTCAATGGCTGAGAAACCATTTGCTGTGGTCATATTCTGGTCATATGGTTGTGGATGTGACTGTACTTCTGCCTTTGTACTATTTCTTATACGAGCGAAGTCTTGTATCATCGCCATTTCCGCTGCTGTTTCTTCTGGGAATAAGGGAGTTAAACACGTGACTTCTGACAATGTTGTTTTCGTAATATACCTGATTTAACATGAGTTATTACGGTGTATTGCCAGCGTAGGCTTCCTAGATGGGTATGGCGTATTTGGCGTTGGTTTTGATTGACCTTTACGCATACAGGCTGGACCTTTGATACCCACATCTGTGGCCTGTTGACCATAACTTGGAGGCTATCTAGTCTCGTCTCTGTTGCCTCAGTCACTGCGACTGCCTGATGGATTAACACCTTTAGGTGGCTGTCAAGTGGGTGGTGGAGTACTCTAACTCTCCATCCTACTGTTTCTTTTAACTCTGTTTGATCTGTTCCCACCCCGTATCCACCTCCTGTGTACTCCCTCTCTCTGCTATTGCACCATTCCCCTAGCTGTACCATGTATGGTCAGTTCTCTTTCCACCCTGTGAGATATGTGGCACATTCTCCCTAAACAGCTCTTTCTGTTCCTCTGTCAGCATACGATGCTGCTACTCTTCTGGTGACATGTACAAATTTGTTACTTGTAATGCTCGGCCTTTAGATTATTTATTTGTCAACTGATATGGCACATCTAATCCTGGCGGAACTCTTATACCAGAGGGTACAATGGACTCCGTCTGGCTTTTGTTCCTCAAGGTGGTTATTACCTTTGTCTAATCAATTTTAATAGCTGTATAGCAGCTCGTCCTCCAAATCTAGTGTCCAATAGTAGTGAGTCTTCAGGCCCATAAACTACATTTCATCTTTCATTGGCACACATTTCATACCATGATTGTGTGAACAATAGCCAAATTGAATGCTTTTAATAGGTCTCGTCTAGTAGGTTTATGGACAGGAGCTGTACTCAGGAATTGACATTTTACTCTTTGTCTCCGGGTCCTGCACCCCTAGTGTTTGGACATACGTTTTGTGTGATATGAAGAGGCACTCGTACCCACTATTCGTGCTACTGGTGGAAATTGGGTGGTTTTGCAGTTTACTCTGTTTGCATGCTCCTGAGTCGCAGGAAGCAATTTAAACTTCTTACTTTAACCATCATTTGTCTCATTGGCATGCCTTTTCCAGCATGTTGTGATATACAGCTTGGATGTCTATGTGGATTTGGGGAATCAGATCTTGTTATCTCGGTATTTAGGGTTCACGTATGTTTCTCCGATGGTGGCACTCCTTACACTGGTCTAGTCCGTCATTCTAAAAATTGTTCTGCTTTTTGTTTGGGCATTTAGTGCTAAGTGCCCCGGCTGGTGACGATATAACAATTGCCCTTCTAAGGTCTAACTATTTTTGTTTCTGTGCAGATTGGTTATAATTATATTGTCCTCTTCCCCCGCGGCCGCGGCCACGGGGGGCCTGCCGCGACCGCGACCACGGCATCTTCCCTAGTTCCTTTGGAAGAAGAACGTAGCTGAATTTTCTCTTTTTATTTTAGTACTGTCATCACGTGCTGGATTGATTATGCCTGTTGTACAATGACTGTTCCAATCCACCCATTGCTTCTTTACTAAAAACTCTGTATGGGAGGCCAATAGCCCTCAATGAATTTTGGATTTCAGCTGTTGTTGATATTGCTGACCCATCTAAGTATTGTGTGGGATTCCCTGTAATGTGTTTCAAACATAACCCCAAAAATTAAAACACCCTCAAGGCGGTCGATATACTCAGATGGTGACGTCACCCTCCTTCGGCTTGCAATCACTTATTTTGCCATAGTCTGCCCGTACTCAAAATGTTGTAATGGCTGTTTCAAGGGATGGAATACTGTGGTTAGTGCCCGGCTGTGGGGCCAGTTACCTCGCCATTAGCGTTCTGTTCGGTGTATTGTGCCTTATCGTCCAATCTGGGCCAACACACCCACTTGGAGAAACTTCAACATCCGTCCATTAAGACAAAACTGTCTCTGAGCTCTTTAAAACGCACACCCAAGTACTGGGGTTGTGTTGTGGGTTGGGGAGCCCCGCTATATGCCTTAGCATGTCCTGTCGTCCATTGCCTATATATTTTAATTGTGGGTCTCATTTGTCGTGTCTGTCATTTTCACTTTTTGTCCATTGCGAGGGTTAGATACCTATATAAGGGGTATTGTCCTGTGATGGGTGTTGGTCCATCATCCCAGAGCTTGTCTTCACCTGCTCTATACACATCCTCATCCTCTGTGTCTATGTCATGCCATTCAGGACCAACCCGCAACATGGTTGTAATTCGCATTGGATACAAATCTTTCTGTCTTCCCCTTGGTGCATCTGTGGACCCTCGTCCCTTTGCTTTCACCAATCTGCTTGGTTGCTCTCGTTTTGATACTGTCCGTGGTTCACTCTGACTTCTAGATGAGCCTTTACGGCTGTCTATCTGGCGTACTGGGGTTGTTTTTGGTTTTGCAGCTGTAGTCGTGGAGCTAATGCTCCTGGTCCCTGAACTTCCTGCTCCGCTGCTCGGAGCTGGCCTGGGGGCCACACTCTTAGATGTTGTTGGTGTCTCATCTTCCTCTCTTACCATAACCGCTTGTCTGAGTTGCTTCTCCTTTTCCTTTTCACTTCTCCTTTTTTCCCTCTCTTGACTTACTCTTAACCATCTGTCAGATAACTTTTATTCCTTACGTCTCCTATCCTTCTTTTTTGGTTTTGATTTAACAATTTCCAACTTCAGCGCTGTCTGTAATTCTAGGACATCTGTGGTCAGTAACTTCCCTTGAAAACCATGCTTTTTTCTCCATCGGTCTCTACTTATTTGGCCTGCTCCTGGACATTGTTGTTCCATATACCTTTCATCTCCCTCCAAACTTCCTAGGACTTTTCCTCTTTCTTCTAACTTATTGTCTTTGCTCTGTGTCTTACCCATTATTCATTATCTGG
>NC_045755.1:295638-296228 GCF_008692095.1 Etheostoma spectabile
TGACACAGGAGATATACTTCTTGGAGACTATCCTGTTCGCTAGGTATTATTTAGTCTGTAATTGACTTGGTGAAATACTGATATCTACTATGCAATCAGGAGTGTCAACAGTTTATTGTTCAGGTGATAAACTATATCGGACCTCTTGAATTATTTCGTCCCTAGTTTCGTATTTTAGTACAAAAAGGATCATTCACAAAATTCACTGACACACGAGTCTTGAGACAGGACAACAACACGCCCTTCTACACCAGTGCTGTTTTATGGACTGTGCCGAACTCTTTTGTCTTTAGAACGCAGTACTTCTTTTGTAAATGACACAACAACCTCTATAGACCCTTTAAATCAACTTCAGTGATATTATTCATTCATATTCACATACACACTCATACACTGTTCCTTCTAGGCCTGTTATGCATTTCTTTGTCACTGTATTTCTTATCTGGGTTCTGACTGACCCTCACGAAACAGTTCTGACTGACTGTATCGCTCTAAAACAGTTCTGACTGACTGTATTGCTCTAAAACAGTTCTGACTGACTGTATTACTTTTCTGACCTTACGCATTCATTCGTATGGTGTTCCGTATCT
>NC_045755.1:296238-296509 GCF_008692095.1 Etheostoma spectabile
TTGCCAATCGCAGGTTTCGGATCCGGTGTCCTGTGGTATCGACACCGGTGAACCCCCTATGCACCGGCCGGGACGAATTTACGCCACCGGGCTTTAAGCCCCGCTGTACTGGAGGCTGGCTGTTGACAGGCTTCGGTGTAGATTCTTCCGGCGTCGGCAACACAGTTACCAGCTCCGGCTCAAAGGACCAGAAAAATGTGAAGAGATTTCTCTCTTAAGCATAAGCTTTTATGAGTACAGAGTGTGACAATCACCCATATATTGCTACACA
>NC_045755.1:296519-297018 GCF_008692095.1 Etheostoma spectabile
TGAATATAGTACATTGAATATATCTTATAACATTACCTTTGCGGTTTGACCGTTGTATTAGATTAGGTGCCAATATCCCAGCCTCCAAATTCCTCAACGGTGAGGGTGGATGCAGCGATGTCCTCTGCTGGTGTCAGGTCCTCAGTAGAGGCAGATCCACCTTATTTGCGTGTCTGTTTTTTGCCAACAAGCTTGGACTTCCCTCGTCTTCTGACACTGTTGTAGCGCTTGCGGAACTGGTGCGATGTCTTGGGGATGCCAGCCATGGAATTAATTTTGGCAATTTCCTCCCACACCTGTTTAACGGAAGCAATTTTGGGTGGGTTTCTCCCATCCCCATTCAATGTAACTTCTCTGCCGGCCTCGGCTGTGAACCACTCCTAGCCTGCAACTGGCCAAGCCGGCATCATAATAGCAATGTACAATGGAACAAGCGTGCCTACTAGGGGTGATCCGAGTATCCGGCTGAAACGAGTATCCGTTACGGATAAAGCACTTT
>NC_045755.1:297043-304774 GCF_008692095.1 Etheostoma spectabile
GTTGACGAGTACAAAGTATTTTCCGAGTAATAGAGTCAATATTCCGTGGCTTGGCTTTGATAAAACTCACTCAACTGGCCGCGCAGCTTCTGTGATAATCACAGCGCCCCCCCCGCATAAAAACCGCTCGGATCAATCTCAACACACACAGAAACAGTGAGAACATGCGCTCTCTCTCTCTCGCTCTCTCTCTCTCTATCTCTCTCTCTCTTCTCGCTCTTCTCTTCTCGCTCTCGTCTACTCGCCCGCTCCGTACTTCAGTCAATCGGTCTGGGATCTGTTCCGTTAACGTTTAGGGTTTCTTCAGGTTGTTTTTAACTTCGGTTTATGAGTACTTCAGAACATAGGAACCAGTAGATTTCTGGGGAACGTGGGTCAGACATCTTCTGGGTTTAAATGCATCTCCCGTTGCGTCGCTGCCATCGGAGATGTTTTTTTTTTTTTACTGTACAGCGCCCCCCGCCGCCCTCTCTCTGTGTTCTCTTTACTCACCTACACACAGACACACAACAACCACACACACACCACACACACACACACCACACACACACAACAACCTGTGTGCGAAATAAAATAAATAAAAAAATAAAAAAGAACAAAAACAAAAAAAATCACACGACTCATATAAAAATAAAAAGTTAAAAAAGAAGTTTTAATTGAGTAGTAAAACTCTTGTGTCATTACATGTTACTTCATATTGCAACCGCATGTGTTGTCTATTGGTGCAAACATTTGTATATAGTTTGTTTGTTACAGACAACACCATTGATCTGAAGCTCAATGCGGTCATGTAAAAGTTTTAAATCAGCAATAAATATAAATATTTTGTTCAACTCCTACAATTGCATGCTAAATAACATACCGGTAAAGCCCGCACTTTCAAGAGAAACTGACCCACTTCCGGTTAAATAGACCACTTTCTGTTAGGCGCCCACTCTGAGTCGGATCCGGATACAGAAATTCATGTGTAAACAGATACAGATACAGATACAGATAAGCTCTACTCGACTCATCCTAGTGCTACTCTTAAAGGGATGGCACTCTGATTGGTTATTGCACGTTACGCCCAAACTACACCAGTACTTCAGACCAACCCATTTTAGATTGCCTCGATGCAATAGTTGGTTATCCAATAGCAACTGCGCGCGGATCCACCCACAAGATACTTGATACTTGCATTCAGATGTTAAAAATAGGGGCCCACGTGTTAAATATCAAGTTTCACCTGACAAGCCTAATTCAGTACTGTCAATCACCACTGAAACACTCCCCTTTCCAAGTATAATAACTCCACCCTTCAGGCTTGGACACAAACTTTGCCTCAAGCAAACCAGGCAGAACATAAGAGAGAAGTGATGTGAATCTAATGAACGTTTTTGTGGTACGAATACTTATATTTGGTCACCTGAATATCGTGCCTGAAATTTTGATGTACTTGTTTGGGTTGCGTTGAATGTATAGGATTAAAGTCAGAGAAAACCAGGTACAGAAGTGGATGTCAGTGCAAACTGTGGATGCATTACTGATGTAAGTCAACTAAATCCAACCTAATTGGTAATTGATTGTTAAAGCTATTAGATCTGGACAGTTTTTTAATATCTATCATCCATCATCCCCTATCATCCATATCCACCGCAACCAGTGTAACCTTTTCCCTGCATTGACAACAAAAAAACTTTGGAACGCACTGGATCTGTGTTTAAATGGCCACACACTGTAGAGATGTCAGTGAACCAACACCATCTGCACTTGATCCAAGTGATCCCATGTTTCATGAGTCCAGGTCACGAGTCCTTCTCACGCGTCATATTGCCTTTGTTGTAATAAACCTTACTAATGACAAAAAAACTGCTGTTTTTGTATATCACCTGTTTCTTTCCTTACGGTTAGGATGATGTCTTTGTAGTTTGGTGCTTCACAATAAATGTTGATTAGACAGTGTCAGGTTTTTTCTTGTTGTGATTTGATGAGCCCTCCGAACCGAGGGTGATATTTTAAAAATGTCCGCTATCCATTCTCGATGTAGGAGGAGGATCTGAGCCCTCCAGCCATTCAGACACACCAGTATGCAGAGGTATTATTTTTGTTTAGGACGTTTGCCATCACATCTTTGCAGCATGTCAATCTTTATCGTTCATGGCTATCCGCCTCTCAGCCTCAAAATGTTGGTATGAAAATTTTAAATTGCTGTCAGTACCATGTATTATGAGTGAATAAACCTTGTTGAATGACTGTATACGCCTTATGAGTATCCTTGTAACCTGCAACTCTTTCTTGTCTGAGTTTGTCCTCGCCGAGGCCTAGAGCGGTTGTAATTTATACCTTGGTTATTGTTTCTCAGCATATTAACTTGTTATTCGGACTATTGTTATCAAGTTGGATGGTTTTGACCCAAATGGGAGTATTTAAGTAGTATTGAGTTAGGCATTAGCAAAGGCGTGCCATCTTAACCGGAAACCACAATTAGTTTAACCAAATGTTAACGTAGGCTTAGATGAAAAGTCATTAGGATTCATCTTCAGGTAACCAGAAAAACGATAAGGATTAATGGACAGCAGAGATGGAAGTAAGGAAAGTACAAATACTTCGTTACTGTATCAGTCGATTTCAGTAATTTTTACTGTACTATTTATTTGTGGCAACTTTGTACTTCTATCCGTGCATTTACCAAATAGTAGGTGCTAACGTTAGATATGACATGGATGCCGCTACCGTAGCCATATGTAATATAAAGGGCGAAATGAAATGAAAATGAAGAAAACAGAAAATCCCAGCAGAAAGAGCAAGAAATGTTTTTTTTCTCAAAACTTTGAAAGCTCAAACTGCCCATGCGCCCACCTTCTTGTCTATGGGGAACCAAGACAACTAAATCAGCAGGAGATGTTCGATTATGGGGCAGAACAATAAATTACAGCAGCGAAGGTAGAGTTGGTTGGACAAATATTCATCTTCACAGTCAAGTAGGCTAGGGTGTCTTTTCTTTCACATGCTCAGGAGTGTCTCAACCAGCGGATGCTTAAATTATATCCGAAATCCATCGAGGTATTAGTCCTATATCACTTTGTAAAAAACACAGTACAGATGTTGCCATCTGAAAGCGCAGGCTGAGAAGTAATCTGCGTTAGCCACAAAATGCGAAAATGGGGAATGGGACCAAAGATGGTCTTACCTTTAAAGTAGGTTCAAACTACAAACTTTCAAAGTGCGTCAGTCCGGTGTACTGTTCACACTGCACAAACTTCCGTTTTGTTGTTGTGGCACACCAAATAGTGAGAACTGTTGTGGGAGGAAAAGTTCTTGGGGTAATGCTAAACGTCTGATAGTGACATGACTCTGAGTGTACTGGAAGTTTTGTGGGGTAAGGTGAACAAGAAAAGGAGACAACCACAGTGCCTGTACCACTCACACCAATCAGACAGAACAGTGGTCCAAGGACAAACATGTTGTCTGTGTCAGGTAGCAGGATCCATAGAACTGTGGACCACACCGACAACCAAGGTGGTTTGACACCATCGCTCTGCCACAGTGAGGACTATTGGTGGTCATGTAGCTGCCACAAGTTGCCTGGAGATGGGGTCTTCACAGCGTGCAGGGATCCATCATATATGACTGAGCCCAGGAAGCTATAGTGGAAGTTGGCCACAGGTACAATGATTTGGCAGACTGTTGCCGGTGGTTAGAAGTTATACCCTCTCCTCTGGTCGGAGCCAGTGGACAGGTAGTCAAGAAGAGCATGAGCATCTATTGGCAGCAGTTTAGGGGGGGAGAAGTGGTTGAGGATTAGTTCAAAAAACCAACCTTTTAAGCTTAGGCATCTGTTTGTGGAGGGAACATGGTTACGTACAGTGGTGGGTTACAGGGCTTTCAGTTTGCCCGGGGATCCTAACTACTTTGGAAGTACTGCCTAATAGGTTCCAAAATGCCACGATAGTGCTTGTATGAGGGGAATCTAATACCAGTATACAATTGAAATTAGGATCTTGGTCATACAAGGTCAAGATGCTATAAGAAAGAAAGAGGAAAAAATGTACTTAACAAACTGGACACCTACAGGAGAGCATTGCGTATATCCTGCTATCTGCATACCATTAAGGTGACCACCAGTGTAATTCTGGTTTATGCAGGACTCATCCAACAGTTCATTCTTTTTGTACCAACTGTGCAAATAGATTCACATATTTTACACTTGAGTGAGTTAGGCTTACACTACATGAAGGGGTAATTAAGCCAACAACTTCTTTTGATCAACCATCAAGCGTTAAAGGACTGTGTTTATCCTGAGCGTCTGGCTCTAGAGAAATGTTTGAAGAAGTACAATCTTAGGACTGTACTGGTGACACAGTGCGTAGAAGGATGGTGACTGGCTCTGGAGGGTGGTGGAGGATGCTGTGTGGGGAATGTGAGAATGTGAGAGCAGCTTCTCAGAGTCAAATAAGGGTTATACCAAACAGCGACCCAATCACCTATTCCAGACGATCAATTCGCAGCTAGAGTCGATGGAGAACAGCTGGTGTTGTGAAGGCAAAGACATGTAGTCAATGTTTTTCTCTTTGTTAGTAATGGAAGGAAAGAGGGAGGAGGAAAAGGAAGTGTATAATCACACAGTAGTTAAACACATAAAATAGAAGCGTAGTGGTTCTGAGGTAGAGCAAACTGTAGTGTTGTGCAGACAGATAGTAGAGCAAGAGATTAATAAAGTAGCAGTTTTAGTGTGAAAAATCTTTGGTTACAATGTCAAAACATACATCCGAACATAAGCAAGAATTACAGCGTATTACAAAGGATGTGATAAAAACGAAAACTCTATAAACCATACCATCTGTAGTGGGCAATTGTCTTCCGATGAACAGAAACAACTAAAAAACTCAATATACAACAGCCCTGAACACGAAGGAGTGATATACGCAGAATAAAAAACTTTGATGTCAACAGGCCAGAGATGGCAGTCTGTGAGGTTTATGATCATTTCTTGAGCTTACAAACATTTCTCAACTCTGTGGACTCTGGGACTTGTCTCTGTCCCTGCTTTGGTAAAAAACCATCAGCCCTCCCCCGGGGTCTAACTCCCACATACCTGTGTCACCTATACTTGTAGATACACTGGTGGAATAAAACTCCTCAACTGGCCGCGCAGCGTTCTGTGATAATCACAGCGCCCCCCCCGCATACAAACCCGCTCGGATCAATCTCACACACACAGAACAGGGAGAAATGCGCTCTCTCTCTCTCGCTCTCTCTCTCTCTCTCTCTCTCTCTCTCGCTCTCTCTTCTCGCTCTCGTATCTCTCTCGCGCCGCTCCGCTACTTCAGTCAATCGGTCTGGGATCTGTTCCGTTAAGTTTAGGGTTTCTTCAGGTTGTTTTTAACTTCGGTTTAAGTACTTCAGACATAGGAACCAGTAGATTTCTGGGGAACGTGGGTCAGACATCTTCTGGGTTTAAATGCATCTCCCGTTGCGTCGCTGCCATCGGAGATGTTTTTTTTTTTTTACTGTCAGCGCCCCCCGCCGCCTCTCTCTCTGTGTCTCTCTTTACTCACCTACACACAGACACACAACAACACACACACACACCACACACACACACACCACACACACACAACAACCTTGTGTGGAAATAAAATAAATAAAAAAATAAAAAAGAACAAAAACAAAAAAAATCACACGTCATATAAAAATAAAAAGTTAAAAAAGAAGTTTTATTGAGTATGAAAACTCTTGTTCATTACATGTTACTTCATATTGCAACCGCATGTGTTGTCTATTGGTTGCAAACATTCTGTATATAGTTTGTTTGTTACATGACAACACCATTGATCTGAAGCTCAATGCGTCATGTAATAGTTTTAAATCAGCAATAAATATAAATATTTTGTTCAACTCTACAATTGCATGCTTAAATAACATACCGGTAAAGCCCCGCACATTTCAAGAGAAACTGACCACTTCCTGGTTAAATATGACCACTTTCCGGTTTAGGCGCCCACTCTGAGTCGGATCCGGATACAGAAATTCATGTGTAAACAGATACAGATACAGATACAGATAATGCTCTACTCGCTCATCCCTAGTGCCTACTCTTAAAGGGATGACACTCTGATTGGTTTATTGCACGTTACGCCCAAACTACACCAGCTACTTCAGACCAACCCATTTTAGATTTGCCTCGAGTGCAATAGTTGTTTATCCCACTAGCAACTGCGCGTGAGATCCACCCACAAAGCTACTTGATACTTGCATTTCAGATTGTTAAAATAGGGCCCACGTGTTAAATATCAAGTTTCCACCTGACCAGCCTAATTCATGTACTGTCAATCACCACTGAAACCACTCCCCTTTCCAAGTATATATAACTCCACCCTTCAGGCTTGTGACACACTTTTCCCTCCAAGCAAACCAGGCAGAACAAAGAGAGAAGTGATGTGAATCTAATGAACGTTTTTGTTGTATAATACTTATATTTGGTCACCTTGAATATCGTGCCTGAAATTTTGATGTACTTGTTTGGGTTGCGTTAGAATGTATAGGGATTAAAGTCAAGAGAAAAACCAGGTACAGAATGTGGATGCAGTGCAAACTGTGGATGCATTACTGATGTAAGTCAAGCTAAATCCAACCTAATTTGTTATTATTGATTGTTTAAAGCTATTTAGATCTGTGACAGTTTTTTTATATATCTATCATCCATACATCCATCTATCATCCATTATCCACCTGCAACCAGTGTAAACCTTTTCCCTGCATTGACAACAAAAAAACTTTGGAACAGCACTGGATCCTGTGTTTAAATGGCCACACCCTGTCAGATGTTCAGTGAACCAACACCATCTGCACTTGATCCAAGATGATCCCATGTTTCATGAGTCCACTGTCACGCAGCTTCCTTCTCACAGCGTCATATTGCCTTTGTTGTTAATAAACCTCTACTAATAGCAAAAAAATCTGCTGTTTTTGTATATCACCTGTTTCTTTCCCCTTACGGCTCTAAGGATGATGTCTTTGTAGTTTTGGTGCTTCACAATAAATGTTATTAGAGCAGTGTCAGGTTTTTTCTTGTTGTGATTTGATGAGCCCGCTCCAGAACCGAGGGTGATATTTTAAAAATGTCCGCTATCCATTTCTCGATGTAGGAGGAGGGATCTGAGCCCTCCAGCCTATCAGACACACCCAGTATGCAGACGTTATTATTTATTGTTTAGACGTTTTGCCATTCACATCTTTTTGCAGCATGTCAATCTTATCATCTGTCATGGCTATCCGCCTCTCAGCCTCAGAAATGTTGGTATGAAAATTTTAAATTGCTGTCAGTACACCATTTATTTAAGAGTGATAACCTTGTTTGAATGACTGTATAGCCTTTATGATATCCATTGTAACCCTTGCACCTCTTTCTTTGTCTGAGTTTGTCCCTGCCGAGTCCTAGAGCTGTTTTACATTTATCCTTGGTTATTTTTCTCAGCATATTAACTTGTATTACTGACTATTGTATCAAGTTGTGATGGTTTTACTCCAAATGGGATTATTTAAGTAGTATTTGAGTTAGGATTAGCAACAGGCCGTGCCATCTTAACCGGAAGTCACAACAATTAATTTTAAACCCAACATGTTAATCTGCTAGGCTCTAGATGAAAAGTCATTAGGATTCATCTTCAGGTAACCATGAAACAACGTATAAGATTACATGACAGCAGAGATGGGAAGTAATGAAGTACAAATACTTCGTTACTGTACTCA
>NC_045755.1:304784-307355 GCF_008692095.1 Etheostoma spectabile
TCAGATATTTTTACTTTACTATTTATTTTTGTGGCAACTTTTTACTTCTACTCCTTGCATTTTAACACAAATAGATGGTGCTAACGTTAGCATATAGTAGCATGGATGCCGCTAACGTTAGCACATAGTAATATAAAGGGCGACATGATTGAAAATGAAGAAAACAGAAATCCAGCAGACAAGCAGCAAGACATTGTTTTTTTTTCATCAAAACTTTTTAAAGCTCAAACTGCCCCATGCGCCCTACCCTTCTTGTCCTTATGGGGAAAAGACACCTAAATCAGACAGGAGATGTTGCTTAATCTATGGGGCAGACACAAAAATTACAGCAGCAGCTACTGGTAGAGTTGGTTGGACAAATTTCACTTCAAAGTCAATAGGCTAGGTGTCTTTCTTTTCACATGCTCCAGGAGTGTCTCAACCAGCGGATGATTAAATTTTCACTAATCCACATCAAGAGTATTCAGGTCATTGGTATCACTTTGTAAAAACACACGTACAGATGTTGCCATGCTGAAAGGCAGGATGAGAAGAATCTGCGTAGCCACAAATCGTATAAATGGGGAAATGGAGACCCAAAGATTTGGTCTTACTTCTAAAAGTAGGTTCAAACTACACAACTTTCAAAGTGGTCAGATCCGTGTACTGTTCACAATGCACAACTTGCCGTTTTGTTGTTGTGGCATCACACCAAATAGTGAGAACTGTTGTGGGAGAAAAATGTTTCTTGGGTTAATGCCTAAACTTCTGTATGTGACATGACTCTGAGTTGTACTGGAAGTCTGTGGTGTGTAAGGTGAACAGAAAAGGAGACAACACAGTCCCCTGTACCACTCACCACCACATCAGACAGAACATGGTCCAGACGGACAAACTGTTGTCTGTCTGTCAGGTAGTCAGTGATCCAGGAGACTGTGGACACACCGACACCCAAGGTGTTTGACACCATAGCTCTGCACAGTTGAGGACTACTTGTGTGTCATTGTAGCTGCCATCAAAGTTGCATGGAAGATGGGTCTTCACAGCTGCAGGTACCATCCATATATAGACTGAGCCCAGTAAGCTATAGTGGAAGTTGGCACAGGTTACAATGATTTGGCAGACTGTTGCTCGGTGGATGTTAATTCATGACCCATCTTCCTCTGGGTAGAGCCAGTGGACAGGTAAGTCAAGAAGAGCATGAGCTCATCTATTGGCAGCAGTTTCTGGGGGGAGAAGTGTTTGAGTGATAGTTCAAAACCACCTTTTTAATGCTTAGGCATCTGTTTTTGGAGGGAAATGGGTACTTACAGTTGGTCTGGTTAAAGGGCTTTCAGTTTTGCACTGGGGATCCTAACTACTTTGGAAGTTACTGCCTCAATCAGGTTCCAAAATGCCATCAGATGCTTGTATGAGGGGAATCTAAATACAGTATTACAATTGAAATTAGTTATCTTGTCATACAAGGTCAAGAATAGCATTAAGAAGAAAGAGGAAAAAATTACTTAACAAAACTGGGACACCTACTAGACTAGATGCTTGCCTATATCCTGCTATCCTGCATAGCCATTAAGGTGACCACCATGTTTACATTCTGGTCATTTATGAGGACTTCATCCCAACATTTCAATTCTTTTTTGTACCAACAATGTGCATAGATTACATATTTACACTTGATGAGTTAGGCTTCACTACATGAAGCAGGGTAATTAAGCCAACAACTTTTTTATCACCCATCAATCCGATAAAGCGATGTGTTTATCCAGAGCTGTCTCTGACTCTGAGAAATGTTTGAAGAAGTAAATCTTAGGCCTGTTACTTGGTGAACAGTGAGTAGACTGGTGTCTGAGGCTCTGGATGGGTGGTGGAGGATGGCTGTGTGGGGAATGTGAGGAATGTGAGAGCAGACTTCTCAGAGTCAATAAGGTTACTACCCAAACAGCAGCACCACTCACCATTCCAGACTGATCAATTCGCAGCTCAGAGTCCGATGGAGAACAGCCTGTGTTGTGAAGGCAAAGACATGTAGTCAATGTTTTTTTCTTTTGTTAGTAATGGAAGGAAAGAGAGGGAGGAAAAGGAAGCTGTATTAACACACAGTAGTTATAAAAATAAATAGCAGAAGCAGTAGTGGTTCTGAGGTAGCAGCAACTGTAGTGTTGTGCAGAACAGATTAGTAGAGCATAGAGATTAATAAAGTAGCAAGTTTAGTGTGAAATAATCTTTGTTCACAATGTCAAACACATAATAATAAACATAAGCAAGAAATATACAGAGGTATACAAAGGATGTGATAAAACTAAACTCTATAAACCATACCATCTGTAGTGGCGAATTGTCTTCCGATTGAACAAAACAAACTAAAAACTCAATATACAACAGCCACTGAACACGAAGGAGTGATATACGCAGAATAAAAAACTTTGATGTCAACAGGCAGAGATGGCATTCTGTGAGGTTTATTGATCCATTTTCTTGGCTTACAAACATTTCTCAACTCTGTGACTCTGTGACTCTGTCTCTGTCTCTGTCTTTGGTAAAAAACCATCAGCCCTCCCCCGGTGTCTAACTCCCACATACCTGTTCACCTAT
>NC_045755.1:307380-313005 GCF_008692095.1 Etheostoma spectabile
ACTTGTAGACTACACCGTGGCCAAGGCTGCTGGCACCTTCAAAACAAAAGCACTAAACTAACCCAAACAATACTAATGATAAACAATTTGTCCTGCATAATTAAGGAAAACTGAAATTAAATAAATCAAATAATTAGCTATTATAGTGTATAACAAATAATGAATAGCTCCAACATTCCGCCCCTACTTGTGGAAAAGTGTAACTCCAATTACCTTTCTTTATTTCAATAAAGGGAGCTATACTCACTATACTCTAACTACCCATATCAATTAGGTTTTTCCTTCATCCGATTGCTGTAAATAAACAGACAGAAAGAGATAGGATGAAGCAGAAGAAGAGAATAGTGTCCCATGATGACACCTGGGTGGCTCCAGTAGCAGGCAGATCTTCGTTATAGGTCTCTCCAACCACTGGTCGTGTTGTATGCACACAAACGAACCAACCCTTAGAGTCGGACTTGTACTCAAAACTCGGCCCATCATCCAGGACTCTTGAAGCTGTGGCGTCAGCAATGATGACAATATCACCTGAAGAGAAGCTTTCTTCTCTTGCCTTAGCCCATTTTTTGTCTTTCCTGCATCACAAGTAAGTACTCAAGTCCATCTTTTTCCAAAAGATCTCTGCAAATATGTACTTGCTGCTTCCATCTTCTTCTTATGTACAACTCCTTTCTCAAAGAGTCCTGGTGGGAAATGGTTTTGCTTTCAGCGAATAATTGATTTGGAGTAAAAGCTTCAAGGTCATGGGGTCACAGAACCTTTGTATGTGTCTGTCTTCAGTATTGCCTCCACCTCGCAACAGTGTCTGCAGACCTTCATCATCTAATACTTGCTGTCCAGAACAGAGGTAAGTTGCTTCTTACTGAGTGAATCAGGGCGTCCCAATGCCACCTTATGCTGGCGTGTTAAATTCCACTTATTATTCATCTTGATAAGCACCCTGTATTTTCCGCATTATTAAGCAGAAGACTTTGCTTCAACTCTTGTTTTGCTCCGACGATTTGTGCCATTATCAAACCTTAAACTTGACACAGGACCTCTTCTACAAATGACTCTCCGCACAGCCTTAACAGCGTCAGTGTCAAGGGAGGTGCCACTTCCAGTGTACACGCGACTGGTCAGACAGGTGAAAAGTACTCACCATACCTTTTGGAAGACTTCTGCCTCTTTTAACCACTAGAGGCTAAAATAGTCACTCCCCTTCCGTGAAAGGGCCTTGTCCGGCATAACTCTCCTCCTCAGGTAAGTCTGCCATCTTTTGCTCTCCAAGTTTTTCCTCTGAACGTTTACACACAATTCTGTAATTGTCTTCCTGCAGCAGAGTTGCATTAATTATCCATATCTTTGTCGAAGTCTGTTCAACATTGTTTCTACCAGCATGTCCCTACTTGTTGATGGATATGGTGTCAATAGCTGGGAAACATGCAGGTCCTGTTGAAAGGATAATAGATGTTGGTTTCTGCTGGTGTTGCTGACTTGCAAGCGACCACACCTCTGAGAATGCCGTCCTCCAGTAAAGGATCTAGCTTTTACAATGGACTGTCCTTGAAACTACCTGAGCCATGATTAATGACAGTCACCTCTTAACTTACTTTCTGGCAAAACAAGTATTGCCTTCTCTGCTTCATCACAATTCTCCAACAGAAGCCTTTTACTCCAACGTTGAGTATCCTCTGAAATCGCAATTAGATCCATGTCAGATACAGGCCATCCCTTCTCTGGCGACATAGAGAAATCTGGTCCTTTTATCCACTTTCCACGTAGAAAATTCTTTGGCTCTCAATCCACGGAAAGCTTCTTCTGCAGGATGACCTTAGAGCCACATACTTCCACTGGTCACATCTGTGGCTTCTCTAATACAGAGCCTCTGTTAGCAACAAAAGTATGGAACGTTTGTTCGTTGCTGATGTACTTGAGAACAGTTGTACTGTCGGTCCAAAACCTTGACTCCTCACTGACACGGCATCTCCCTGTGAAGCATTTGATCCATAAGAACAGCAGAACTGCTGCTGTAGCTCCAGCCGAGGATGGGATTTGCTTTAGGGTGCTACTTGGCTTTCCCACAAGAAAGGAAACAGGCCATTGTTACCATCTTGTAGTCTCAGGTAAGCCCGTACCAAACCAACTAACTGGCATCAGAAAAAATAGAGTTTGTGTGCGTTCCAGAGGCACTGAAGTTCTGGGGTTTTAATGCAACGATCCACTTGAAATTCACTTATTCTTTGAGGTCCCTCAGCAGTCATACCTTGTTGGAGAAGAAAGGGGAATTTGTTCATCCCACTTTAAGTTTCTCCTACAGAGCTCCTGCAACATTACTTGGCTGGCAATGATAAAGGGGGCCAAAACCCAATGATCAATACAATGAGCTCCACCACTGACAAAATACCCGTCCTAGTATGAGGCGTTCCTCACAAGCCCTGAAACCCAAACTTGTCAGTATCTCGCACCACTGCAGTCCAGTGCTCTTTTCCTAGGAAGCTGGTCCGTGTCCAACCAACTCTTTCATCCCTGTTGCTCGGAGTCATTTGGCATTGCACGCACAGAACGTCTGTTAGTCACCATTTCTGAAACTAAATCCACCTTTGTGACAAGTGCAGTCACGTCTTTACAATACAATGGCATCTACCTCTGAAGCTTTGCTTTATGCAGTCACCACATAAAAGGGTGGTTGTTGTGCTGATCACTTCAGGAGGAAAATCAGGTGCATTGTCCTCTGCAGTCTCCTCAAGGCTAATTGCACAACTTGGGGATGGACACAGCTCCAAACAATAACTCTCATTCGGTATTCCATGGTTCTCTGTCAGTGGCATTGGCCCCCCAAGAACCGCAGGAGTTCTAATGTTTATCAGGCACTTTACTGAAACATGCACTGATGTCAGCCATAACTGCAACAGTTTTCTTTCCTGAATCGAATAGGGCCCCAATAAGAGTTGTGAGATTCTGGGCCTGAAAAGCTGGCAGTTCAGTGTGTTCCTTATATTGGCACAGTCAGTCAACACACAACTCTGTCTTTCCTTTGGTGGGGTGATGTTACTCCGTGATGGGATGTACCACACTTTCCTCATCTGTTCCAACTGGCATGGTATATTTCAGCATGTCTTGAGTCCAACATATCACGAGAAATGATGTTATTCATCCTTTACATTTCTTCCAATTTCTCTCAGCCTTGAGCCTCTGCTCTGCAACCAGCGATTGTTTGTGGGCAGGGTCTTAGCTCGGAAGGTAAGTCAATGAAAAATGTCCAGTAATAGATTCTGTTTTTCTCCTCACAGTTTGCATGAACTTGATTCCTCTTCTTGACATTTCCACTGCTCCTCAGATGTTTCTTCATTGAAAATGTGATTGTGATTGCTTGATGCATATCTTCCAGATTGTCACAGAAATCCGGGTTTGGTTGTACACAAGCGAGGCAGTCTTGACTCCATTGCTGTCTCCACTCGCGCCGTGGTCCACTATTACCGCCCAACTCTGGTCCAACTGCGTAGGGTCCTTCTCCTTGGCTGTTTAATCACCTCCCAGGTTCCATCACTTTTGCTGCATCAGTCCAAATGAGCAATCAACATCTGCATCCACATCATGAAGCTTATCTTCTTAGGTAGGCCATTTGGCAACATCCTCCGTGTCTGGAATATTCAACTTGAAACTGGCATAGTCTTTTGGTTAGGACATGAGACAACTCCATGAAATCATCTGTGTCCATATCAAAACTTCACCAACCATCCAGCACGTGGTGCTCACAATCCTTCTTTTGCCCCATTGTTTCTATACAATGTTAGCTGGTTGCCTCCCAAGCGCCAGTCTCTTTGCCAAACTGACAGTACAGAATGTACCTGAACTTCCTGGATCCAAGACATGCATTGTATGCTCATTATTACTCTTCTGGCCTCTAACCTGAACTGCCAACAATGGAGAAACAGCATTACCTCATCACCGGGCCCTAATGACCCATGTCTGTGCGGTCCAGTGACCTCTTAGTGGAGCTCACGGCTTGGTTTTTTCTTAAAGACTTACTTGTACTCCGTTTCCTCAATATGAAGGACTGATGGATTCTCTGGTGACACACATCGACAATCCAACGACTCCTGGCACTTCTTTACTTATGTGACCGGCTTAGGCACCAAACAAATTCCATTTTCCTTTATGAAACTTATCTTGTCCCGTTGAATCTTCATTTGAAGCTTGAGCATTTATCCAGTGAATGACTGTTTTCCGTGACAAATAACAGCATCTAAGGTTGCTTTCAGTAACGAGAGACATGATCTTATTGTCCTTTGTGAACTTCATTTCCTTCTTTTACTGCATTGACGCTGGTGGCAAAGGTGCTACCCGGGCTCCTTAGCTTAGGTCCCTAGCATCAGAAGCTTTAGTGTAGTTAGTTGTGTGAATCCTGAATATTTCCGATAGTGGGTCAGAGGCAATTTATCTTTTTTTCACAAGCTCACAAGGTCAGCAAACACGCTCTGCATCCATTCGCTCCTGTAGATCACTGCACATTTCTCCATTTTTCCCTTAATTATAGGGAAATTTCATCACATGTTTCTAAGTTAGATGGCATGTTCAACTCATTCATGTAGCTGATGGCTGCTGTGTTAATTGGGAGCAACCCTTAGAAAAGAGAAAATGTATTGCAGCGTGTTAACTCCTCTGCTTTAATGGGAGCCCATTGAAAGGATTTTTTCATTAGGTCACAAGCACTTTGTGTTCATTCCCAAAATTTCAGCAGAAGGGCTTTAGCTCTTTGGTATCCTGACCAGAAGGTAAATGCTGACCACTCTTCCAAGGTCTCTTGGCTGACCCCTAGTGTACTGCTCCAGGTAGTGCAAACAGTCACTAAAGTTCTCGTTTTAATTCCACTCCATTTTCAAACGCACAGCATAAAAGATTGAACTCAAGAGGGTCACCATCAACACAGGAATACTTCTGCCTGGCAGGAAGTTGGCCAAATTTTGCTGAACCAAAAGTGCTGTGTGTCATTCTGTCGTTGCATGATATGTTATGATGTCATTCCTGGCGCTATTCTTGCTTGCTTGGTTCACAATCAGGTCCATGTTCTTTATGTTGAACATCAGAAACCCCTGGTCATTGTGTGTTGGTGTTTCTATTATTGGTTGGAATATCAGTTAGTGTTACTTCAGCGCTTGTTTTACGTGTCTACATCAACGTCACTAGCTGTTGTTCCCACGGTGAGATTGTCTTGAACGTTTCTGTGTTCAATCTACTGTCACTTTCTCCCCGCACAACAATAATCCCGCATTTGGTTTAATCCACTTGTTCTTTTTTGGGCACTGTTCTTTCTTTCTTTAAGATATGAGTTTCGATTCCCCAGAATCAAGAACACTTTTAACCAGAAACTTTGAGTTAGAGTTTCCCCGTCCAGAAGTTTTGCATTAGCTGGCAGCCAGTTTTTTTGTTTTTCCCAAATAGCTAAGTTTTTTTTTCCCCATTTTTTTCCTTTTTTTCATTTTTGTTCCGCCTTCTTAAAGGTAGGGCGGCGCCTCCCCTGCATGAACTTGATTTCCTCTCTTGACATTTCCAACTGCTCCTCAGATGTTCTTTCATTGAAATCGTGATTGTATTGCTTGATGAGCATATCTTCCAGATGTTCCACAGAAATCCGGTTGGTTG
>NC_045755.1:313015-313109 GCF_008692095.1 Etheostoma spectabile
GCAGCCAGTCTTGACTCCATTGCTGTCTCCACCGCACAGTGGTCCATTAATTACCCAGCCAACTCTGGTCCGAACTGCGTAGGGTCCTTCTCCT
>NC_045755.1:313253-313393 GCF_008692095.1 Etheostoma spectabile
TGGCATAGTCTTTTGAGTTAGGACATGAGACAACTCCATGAAATCATCTGTGTCCATATCAGAAACTTCCAAACCAGTCAGCACAGTGGTGCTCACAATCTTCTTTTGCCCCATTGTTCTTAATACAATGTTAGCTGGTT
>NC_045755.1:313462-313582 GCF_008692095.1 Etheostoma spectabile
ATGCATATGTATGCATCACTTTATTACTCTTCTGGCCTCTAACCTGAACTGCAACAATGGAGAAAACAGCATTATCCTCATCACCGGCCCCTATATGACCACATGTCTGTGACGGTCCAG
>NC_045755.1:313592-313774 GCF_008692095.1 Etheostoma spectabile
TAGTGGAGGGCTCACGGCTTTGGTTTCTTTAAAGGACTTACTTGTATCCGTTTCCTCAATATGAAGGACTGATGGATGCTTCTGGTGACACACACGACAATCCAAACGACTCCTGCAGTCTTTACTTATGTGACCAGGCTTTAGGCAACCAAAACAAATTCCATTTTCCTTTATGAAACTTA
>NC_045755.1:313892-314136 GCF_008692095.1 Etheostoma spectabile
TCTTATTGTCCTTGTAGACTTCATTTCCTTCTTTTACTGCATTGACGCTGGTGGCAAAGGTGCTACCCCGGCTCCTTAGCTTAGGTCCCCTAGCATCAGAAGCTTTAGTGTAGGTAGTTGGTTGTGAATCCTGAATATTTCCGAATAGTGGGTCAGAGGCAATTTTATCTTGTTTTTCCACAAAGCTCACAAGGTCAGCAAACATAGCTCTGCATCCACTTCGCTCCTGTAGATCACATGCAAC
>NC_045755.1:314161-316301 GCF_008692095.1 Etheostoma spectabile
GGGGATGTAGCGTGAGGGGGAAATGTACCACACTTTCCCATTCATCTTGTTCCAACTGTCAGGTGGTCTTATTTTAAGTATAGTCTTGAGAAAACATGTCACTGAGAAAAGAAAGAGGTGTATTCATCCTTACTTGGACATTCTTCCAAATTTCCTCTTCAGGCCTGGACAGCCTTGCTCTGCAACACAGCGATGTTTGGTGGGGACAGGGTTTCGTTAGCATCGGAACAGGGAATCAATGAAGATGTCAGCTTAAGTTAGTGGTTCTACGCACATTTGCATGAACTTGATTTTCCTCTTTGACATTTCAACTGCTCCTCAGATGTTCTTCATTAAAATCGTGATGCTGTATTGTTGTTGATGAGCATGATTGTCTTCCAGTGGATCCCAGAAATCGGTGGTTGTGGACAACAGAGAGCCAGTATGAAGACATTGCTGTCTCCACCGCGACAGTGGTCCATTAATTACCCAGCCAAACTCTGAAGTCGAACTGCGTAGGGTCTTCTCTCTGGCTGTTAATCACTCCCAAGGTTCCATCACTTGTGCTGCACAGTCCAATGAGCAAATAAACATCGGCATCCACATCCTGAGCTTTATTTCCTTAGGTAGGACCATTTTGCAACATCCTCCTGTAGTGGAATATCTCAACTGAAACTGGCATAGTCTTTTGATGTTTAGGACATGAGACAAACTAATAAAAGCATCGTGTCCATAACAGAAACTTCCAAAAACCAGCTCAGTACAGTGTGCTCAACAAATCTTCTTGCCCCATGGTTCTAATACAAGTTAGGGGTTGCCCCCAAGCCAGTTCTTGCCAAAACTGAATGTACAGAATGTAACTGAACGCCTGGATCCAAGATGACTATGTATGGACATCACTATTACTCTTATGGCCTTTAACCTGAACTGCAACAATGGAGGCCGAAAACAGCGTTATACCCTCATCACGCGACCCTATATGCACACATGTCTGTTGAGGGCCAGGGGACTCTCTCATGGAGGGCCTCACGGCTTTGGATTCTTTAAAGAGGAACTGACTTGTTGTCCTTTTCCTCAATAGAAGGGGGACTGATGGATGCTTTGTGGACACACACTACAATCAACCGACTCCTGAATGTCTTGGCGTATCGTGACCAGGCTTGTTGTAAGCAACCAAAACAAATTTCCATTTTCCCTTATGAAATTATCTTGTCCGTTGGGAATCTTCACTTGAAGCCCGTGAGATTTATCCAGTGAGTGACTGTTTTATGACCAATAAACAGCATCTAAGGTTGACTTCAGTAGAAGAAGGACTTGAGTTGTTTTGTCCTGTATGACGTCATTTCATTTTTTACGCAGTGACACTGGGGCAAATGTGCTACGCTCCTTGCTAGGTCCCTAAGCATCTAGAAGCTGTGGGTAGGTAGTGGTTGTGCATCTGGAATATTTCCAAATAGTGGGGTCAGAGGCGATTTTAACTTGTTTGTCCAACAAAGGTCACAAGGTCAGCAAACTAGATCTGCATCACGACTCGCTCCGTAGATAAATGCAACATTTCTCATTTTTCCCTTAATTATAGGGAAAATTCAAGTCACAATGTTTCTTCTAAGGTTAGATGGCCTGTTCATACTCCCCTCATGTAGCCTGATGTGCTGTGTTTAATTGGCGCACTCGCTAGACAAAGAGGAACAATGATTGCAGCGAGGTTAACATCTTATACTTGATGGGAGCGGCCATTGAAGGATTTGTTTCATGTAGGAAACAAGCACTTTGTGGTCATTCCCAAAATGTCAGCAAGAAGGGCGTTAGCTCTTGGTATCCTGGAAACGAGGTAAATGATGGACAACTCTTCACAAGGTCTCTTGCGCTGACCTAGGGTACTGCTCAGGTAGTTGCAAACGTCACTAAAAGTTGCTCGTTTTTAAATTCCACACATTTTCAAAAGCACGAATAAAAGTTTGAAACGCAAGAGGGTCACCACACACACACAGGAATACTTCTGCCTGGCAGAGAAGTTGCCAAATTTTGCTGAACCAAAAGTGCTGTGATGTCATTCTGTCGTTGCATGATATTTATGATGTCATTCTGGCTGCTATTCTTGCTTGCTTGGTTCACATCAGGTCCATGTTCTGTATGTTGAACATCATAAACCACCTGTGTC
>NC_045755.1:316311-316411 GCF_008692095.1 Etheostoma spectabile
GGGTATTTCTTATTATTGGTTGGATATCAGTTAGTGTTACTTCAGCTTGTTTAGGCCTCACAGTCACTGCTTGTGTCCCAAGGTGAGATTGGTCTTTGAC
>NC_045755.1:316546-316678 GCF_008692095.1 Etheostoma spectabile
CAGTACATGAAGTTTTGCATTAGCTGCAGCCAGTTTTGTTTCCAGAGCTAATTTTTCCTTTTCCCTTCTTAGCGCCTCCTCTTTGGCTTCCAATGAATGTTTCTTTTTTAATGCAGCCATGTGCTCCTCAAG
>NC_045755.1:317353-317479 GCF_008692095.1 Etheostoma spectabile
AAAGATCTCTTTTCTTGACACGTTTTCACATAAAATGCCAAGCCTTTTATTGTGAGCTCAACGCCCCTCTTTCCAGAGCGTGCAGACGCTGTTTCACTCATTGCACCCGCTGCAGTGTCGGACATT
>NC_045755.1:317722-317835 GCF_008692095.1 Etheostoma spectabile
GTGAAACAATGGCTCAAGTACTCCAATAGTAAAGCCGTTTTCCAATACAGCATCCTGATTGAATCTTTTCACATACCGATGCTGTTGCGTGGCTTTGAGCGTTGTCCGTAGGC
>NC_045755.1:317845-317999 GCF_008692095.1 Etheostoma spectabile
CCATGCGCATCCATTCACAGAAAACTCCAATAGTTGTCTTTTCCTCGTGAGCAATCAAAAACTTCCACAAAATCCAAAAACGAAAATCCACTTCAAGGGCGGGTTTTTTACTTGTGTAGTGGCGAATTGTCTTCCGATTGAACAAAACAAACTA
>NC_045755.1:318009-318206 GCF_008692095.1 Etheostoma spectabile
ATACAACAGCCACTGAAACACCGAAGGAGTGAATCTTACGCAGAGATAAAAAACTTTGATTGTCCAGGCAGAGATGGCAATCTGTGAGGTTTATTGATCCATTTTCTTGGCTTACAAACATTTCTCAACTCTGTGACTGTGTCTCTGTCTCTGTCTCTGGTAAAAAACCATCAGCCCTCCCCCGGTGTCTAACTCCC
>NC_045755.1:318351-319051 GCF_008692095.1 Etheostoma spectabile
TAAATAAATCAAATAATTAGCTATTATATGTATAACAAAATAATGAATAGCTCCAACACCATCTCTAAACTTTCTATGGAGGAGTGGATGTCATTTTGGGAATCCTTAACAAAATAATTAATTCAGACACAAATTATCTTTCCAAGCAAAGTATTCATATGTCTTAAATCAAGTCTGCAGGGAAGCTATAAGGCTACTCAACTTTATTTTTATGTGTGCTTTAGATGCTTTAGATTTATTGTGCTTTTGGTGATTTATTTTATTTCATTGTGTCTTTCATGGTGAGACACTTTGTAATCTTATTTGATATTAGTGACATAAACTAAATCTATAAATGATATAGATAATACAACATCATTATATGACATTGGTGCATATGTATATGGCATGAAGCCTCATCAAATGATGATGAATGTGTGTGAAGATTCTATGAACCATCTGGTATGGCCTTCACACTTATCACATCTCAACTATGAATGATTATACACACTGGATTACTTCGATAATTTGGATGTACATATGGGCATTTGAATATTACTAGTAGTACTACTACAGCGTGGGGAGGCTGTGGCTCAGTGGTAGAGTGGTCGCCGGCCAATTGGAAGGTTGGTGTTTTGATCCTGCAGTTCCATGTCAAAGTTTCCTTGGGCAAGACATGAACTCATCCATTAAGCTTTACTAAATGGATAAGACCCCCCCC
>NC_045755.1:319061-319768 GCF_008692095.1 Etheostoma spectabile
AATCGTGCCCTATTGATGAATGTAAAATATTGAATGTACTGACAAATGATAACTGGTTGGCTTTCTTGAGTCAACGTAATTAGCAAGCATAGAAAAAAAATTCACACAAACCCCATCTTCTGGTTGAGACTTGGTTGCGCCAAACCCTTCTCTTTGTTTTTCAAGCACACAGCATGGCGTGTGCGCTTTGTGAGTTTATTCAGCGTGCAGAGAAGTGTAAAAAACCTATACAGCACTTTATGAAAGATGTTTTTGCTCTTTACAAAAGACTCTTTGCCCTGGTTGCATTTATATTGCCTATTTTGCAGTGGTCCGGTCCATTCATTAGTTAATTTTATTATTAAATGTTTGTTTTTGTTTTTTTCTCTGACATGATATGTAGCCTACTGCATTAACTTGTATTTTGTCCCAAAAAACTTTGATAAAGCTCTATTAAAAAAAATAAAAACATCCATGAAATAACTAGCCTTTAAAAAGAAAAATCTGCCTGCTTTTATGGGAATTTAACATAAGGGTGTGTATACTCATGCCCCCTGTATTTTAAGGAAGATCATTTATTTATTTACAATACATTATTCATTCTCAAAGAAAATTGATGTCCTTAAAAGGTTGGATTTTCCTAATTTTTTTTTTAAATTAAGGCATTAAGATCAATTTCCAAAAAATGTTTTTGTATTCTTCTTTTTAATCAACTTTAGTATGGGTGT
>NC_045755.1:319778-320454 GCF_008692095.1 Etheostoma spectabile
GTATGCAAGCCACTGTAGGCTGCAACAGGATTTCAGTATTTTTCAATACTTTCCACCATTTGGATTTCTTAACTTGGTACACATATGTAACATGGCAGGGCGGACATAAAACTCCACTGTAGCCCCCCCCTAAACCCAACAGGAAGTCCGCCATTTTGTTTTGAATGTTCAAATTAGTGCGCTTTTGGCCCCTAATTCCACAGGATTCGTACTTTAACAAACAAATCCTCCAAGAGCTTTCGTCCGATTCACTTCTAACACTTGGTGTAGGTCCATCTTTACCATGTTAACGATGCAAAGTTATTCAAAAGAAAAAAGCTTATTCGACATCCATGGGCGTGGCCGTGCAGGGCGCCTTTTGTGCGATTCGCCACACCGACACAGGAATGGGTGTACCTTGAGCGTAACTTGTCCGATTGGTTTATGAAACTTTGTCACGATTATCAGACGTCCGCCCCACGAACATAGCATGCCGCTATTGGCTCAATTCAAGCGCCCCCTATTGGCAACGAGAAGTAGGCCTAAAAGAAAGGTGCTAACTTGTTAAGGAACTCCTACTAGAGATTTCATCCGATCAGCTTCAAACTTGGTCTGTGTCATCTTAACATGTTGACGATGAAAAGTTATTAATAGAAAAGCTATGGGAATACTTGGCTCAGTAGAGCTGTGACCTTCC
>NC_045755.1:320464-320613 GCF_008692095.1 Etheostoma spectabile
AGCCTGGCTACAGTGCTGAAAAGAAACCTGGGGTTCTTCCTATTTTCCTCTATTAATGATGAGTAGTACGCTGCTCTGGCATTACGGAGGACGATCAATTTCCAATTTTTTTTTTTTTTATTCTTCTTTTTAATCAACTTTAGTATGGG
>NC_045755.1:320623-321132 GCF_008692095.1 Etheostoma spectabile
GTATGCAAGCCACTGTAGGCTGCAACAGGAAACTGGCATTACTGATTTCAGTATTTTTCAATACTTTCCACCATTTGGATTTCTTAGAACTTTTTATGTTAAGAGGAGACTAGATCAATAGAAAGAGTTTCTGTTGCAATTTGTGTGGGAACATGTTGCATAATTATGGTACTAAGAGAGAGAGTATGGAGGAAATATTTATTCATAATTCAAATTGAATGTCCAAAGTGAGATCAAATTGAAAACGTTAAAATTTTACCATGCTACTAAGAAAATTCATGCCATAATTAAATTTTAAAAAAAAGAAAAAAGAAACAAATGCTTAACCCTTGTGTTGTCTTCCCATCAGCCATGGTTACTTTTGTATTTACTTTATTATCGCTTTTTCCAACATTTGTGTCGCTTTTTTTTAACGTTTTTGGTGTTTTTTTCCAAAGTTTTTTGCTATTTTTGATGTTGACATTTTCAGCGCTTATTTCGACGGCCCATTTTTGTGACAAAAAGCAACA
>NC_045755.1:321142-321369 GCF_008692095.1 Etheostoma spectabile
CAATTAACTGGAAACGGGTCAATTTGACCCAAGGACAACATGAGGGTTAAACTGAAATCTAAGAAATCTTTTATTGATTGAGAGAAACATAATAATATTGAAGTCAAAATAGAAAAGCTTAAATGGAAATACTTATGGCGGTTTTCCACTGCGTGGTATCTACTCGACTCGCCTCGACTCTAGTCGCCTTTTTTGGTTTTCCATTACGAAAAAAAGTCCCTGGGACC
>NC_045755.1:321379-321513 GCF_008692095.1 Etheostoma spectabile
GCTACCAGGTACTTTTTTTAGTACTACCTCAGTCGAGGTTCCAAGCGAGCTGATGCAATACCAAAAGGTGACGTGGAAACCTGCAGACTGCTGATTGGTTTGAGAGAATCGTCACTTCTGACTGCGTCATCAGC
>NC_045755.1:321523-321641 GCF_008692095.1 Etheostoma spectabile
GCGGAGTGTGTGTACAACAAACGCGCCATTTTAAAAAAAATTCTTGCCAGCCACCGAGTCTCTAGCTACTCTCTGCACTATTCGTACTTTTCAAAGTTCAACATGGACAGCCGCAAAA
>NC_045755.1:321713-321950 GCF_008692095.1 Etheostoma spectabile
TAGATGGGGCGACGCGTAATGAGAAAGTATACAAACAGGTCGCTGAACTCATGTCCTCGCATGGCTACAGTCGCACTTTCCAGCAGTGCAGGGGGAAGCTGAAGAAGCTGAAAAAGCTAAAAAGCGACTATCGTGCCATTAAGGATCACAACGGCCGGAGTGGTTCCAATAGAAAAAATTGGAAGTGGTTTGAGCAAATGGACGCGATATACGGTCAAAGACCGTCGAGCAATGGGA
>NC_045755.1:322156-322309 GCF_008692095.1 Etheostoma spectabile
TAACAATAAGCTAATGCTATCACTGCTAGCTCTAGCTCGCTGCTAGTGCTAACGTTATATCCCAATGAGCTTGAGATGAAAACGTTTGTAATAAAACAGCCTGCAGTTACACATATGCAACATGAGGGTTAACAGGCAACTGATCTTTCTATT
>NC_045755.1:322394-322521 GCF_008692095.1 Etheostoma spectabile
AAGCGTCGACCCCGGTGACTCCAGCACAGGCAGGGGAAGCGTTGACCCCGGCAACTCCAGCACGAGCAGCACCATCGTCACCTGCAACTCCGGCTACCGGTTAGTATATAATGATTTAAAACCTGAG
>NC_045755.1:322633-322797 GCF_008692095.1 Etheostoma spectabile
GAAGATATCCCAGACATGCTGTGAAGATATCCCAGACATGCTGATTTAACTTTCTGTGTGCAAAGGCAACTGGTTTAGCATAATATTGACAGAAAAAGTCAACTCTTCTAGTCCTTAGTCTGGGAATCTATACACTGTGCTTAAATTAATACACTTACACATAT
>NC_045755.1:322857-322985 GCF_008692095.1 Etheostoma spectabile
GAGGAAACATCCTAGGGAGCAGGAGCACCTGGCTCTCCTGAGGGAGATGCATGAGTCCCATCAGGAGCATCGGGAGCGCCATTTCCAGATGGTGTTTGATGATGCTGCCCAGGCAAGAGTGCAGGAAG
>NC_045755.1:323014-323153 GCF_008692095.1 Etheostoma spectabile
ACTGCAGCCTTTAATCAGGCCTTCCTGGGGACACTGAGCCAGCTTGTGCAGGCCCTGCTCAGCCAGCGGGACCAGCTGAACTAGACAGTAGGGATGAGCGAGTACAGCATTATCTGTATCTGTATCTGTATCTGTTTAC
>NC_045755.1:323327-323452 GCF_008692095.1 Etheostoma spectabile
TTATTGCTGATTTGAAAACTATTTACATGACAGCATCAAGCTTCAGATCCATGGTGTTATCATGGTGACAAACTATATACAGAACGTTTTGCAACAATTAATACAACACATGCGGTTGCAATTAT
>NC_045755.1:324264-324422 GCF_008692095.1 Etheostoma spectabile
GCTTTATCCGTACCGGATACTCGTTTCAGCCGGATACTCGGATCACCCCTACTAGACAGCATCCCGTTATGGATAAGCCCACCCCTAGACTTTGTCCCACATACTATGCAATATTTAAAATTGTTACGCTGCTGCTACCTCTCTTTTGTATGTATAGA
>NC_045755.1:324432-324580 GCF_008692095.1 Etheostoma spectabile
ATTGTTACGCTGCTGCTACCTCTCTTTTGTATGTATAGACTGTTTTAAAATTTTTACGCCGCTGCTACCTCTCTTTTGTATGTATAGACTATTGTGCACCTTACCACCCCACCCATTTTCTTTGCACTATTCACTAAGTTATATATTT
>NC_045755.1:325101-325328 GCF_008692095.1 Etheostoma spectabile
TGTTCTGCTGAGAGGCGTCCAGTGTCATGGAATGGTTTTAAGAGCCAGTTCTGCAAGGAATTAACCCCACCAATGTTCCTGGTGGCAGCAGGAAAAAAGTTGCCACGGCTTACTAACTCCCACAATTGGGACAGTCTCAAAACATGAGCATCATGGATGCTGCCAGGCAGTCCTGCAAACACGTTCCAGAACAGTCCTTTTCCATCAACAACACCTTGAAGGATGAT
>NC_045755.1:325338-325405 GCF_008692095.1 Etheostoma spectabile
CCCTTTACGGTTGAAATACTCACAGTGGTACTCTTGTAGTGCTATGATGGGTATGTGTGATCCATCA
>NC_045755.1:325415-325508 GCF_008692095.1 Etheostoma spectabile
CACATTGTGGGATCCCCCATCTGCTCTCACTGTAAGCAGCCATTTCTGCAAACTTCTCCTGGTCTGGGAAAGAAATCAGTTCTGGCACCAACA
>NC_045755.1:325552-325866 GCF_008692095.1 Etheostoma spectabile
AGCTTCCACAATGCCACGGCCACTCTCTTCTTTAGCGACACACATTTGCGGAAGGTTGAGTCCTGTCTCTCCATCACTGGACGCATTTTGTTGCATAGGTAGGTGAATGTTTCCTCGGACATCCTGAAGTTCTGAACCCCCTGAGCTTGTGTGAAACCAGGAACAATAACATCCCACCACTCGGCCGATCGGTTGAACGCCCAAACAGACGGTCTGCGGCGGCGAATTTGCAATGCGTGAATGATCTGAAACACAAACTGTTACGTTTCAGTAAGACAGAACCACAGAGATAACAAATGCACGAAGACTGAGTA
>NC_045755.1:328398-328525 GCF_008692095.1 Etheostoma spectabile
GTGCAGCAGTTGGTCGGAGGGGGAACGTTGGGACAGGACGGCACCCACACCAGAGGCCAAAGCGTCCAGCTCCACCACGAACTGGAGTGACAGATCAGGGTGTTTAAGCACCGGCGGGGAGCAGAAC
>NC_045755.1:328550-334211 GCF_008692095.1 Etheostoma spectabile
CCAGAACCGAGAAGAACCCCCAGAAACAGAGTTTAAGACTCACACATGGCTGCCGCACAGCAACAGGGGACCAGAGGGGAAAGAAGGGAGATTAGGAAGGAAACGGAAAAAAACTTGTGGAGACTGGGTGAGTCATGTCGAACGTAGTTTGGTCAAGGGCGAGGAAGACGGCTACCTGGCTAAAAATTCCTGAGGAACCGGCGCATATTTTTTTTTAAGAGAATTAAAAATTGGCAAACCAAACACATAACCCAACCCACAGGCAAACCCAAACCAACAACAAACAAAAAGCCCCAGACAGAAAAAAAAGCTGCAAGTGTTTGGTTGTGCAGCTGTTCCCGTGGTTAATATAGCGGGCGGATACGGCCACCCCCCACCTCCCCCCCCCCGTTATCCCTCCAGTATAATTGTAACACAGCCTGTAGTTTTTCGGTTCCGACGCATGACACATGGGAAACACTGCCCTACCTACACTCATGAACCCTAGAAAAGGGACGCCACCAGACGGCCGGGTTGGAATCACCATTGTTCGGCTATTGACGTACAGTTTGTTCTCTAACAGAGGCGCCTGGCGTCTGCAGGACCCCTCTGACGTACGTGGGCTGGCCTCGACTTGGTGGGTTGGTGGGTCCGACATGGTTGGAGGGAGGAAAAAAAAAAAAAAAAAAAAAAAAAAAACAAACAAAAAAAAAAAACGAGGCAAGAATGTCATCGAGGGAGGTACACCCTTTGTTACACCACAACAAACACGTAGGGTACTTTATTTACAAAAAATCCTCAAAACGGTCAATTTCACCATGTTCTGGAAAAAGGCCGGTGGCGGTAGTAAGACCAAACGGCATAACACTTAAGTATTCGAAAAAGTGTAACAAGGGAGTATAGTTATTAAAATAGCTTGTATTTCCACTCATCCCCCTGTAGGACACTGGCACCTAGGGATTCTCTGCATTACGGAATGGTCCAGCTTGTGGAGAACACCGTTGGAGACCCGCAGGGGCTTAGAACGTGGCAAGTTAATGAAGAGGCAGGGGGTAGTGTTCTTAATGGTTTAGCGTTTAAGGCCACGGAAAATCTAGGAAGGGACGCAGCGACTTATCTTTTCTTCCCCCACAAAAAAGAGAAAGAAACCCGACCAAACAAGGGGAGACCGAAGACTGGTGGAGATAAATGACGGCAGCTGAGCGAGTCACCGATATACGCTCAACTATGTCTCTCACTCTCGGCCGGGACAGATTGTACATCGACTTTAGGTACGGTGGCGAGGCCGCAGGTCATGGCACCGTCCGTAAGGTTCTATAGGGGATGGTAGGGACAGGGTGCCCTGTCCTTACTAAAACCTTCCGCCAGGTCAGAGTAATCGAGGGACGTGGTGCAAGTCAGAAGAGGGGCCGCGGACGGGGACGCCACCCACCGAGGTACGCAAGAGCCCACACTCCAAGAGTGACAGCGGTCGCTCCCGCGGACGTAATTATAGCATTGTCGCTGCTACGAATCTTCATGGGGATTAAGTAGGCGCTTTCAAACCAGGAAACCGAGTCCAACACCAGATTGAGGAATAGGGAGGCTAGTGGTTGTGGTGACAAGCGGACCATAAGTAAAGCTAAGGTCTCCTACCTAGGTTACTGGACAAAAGACTAGGGGTAATAGGCACGGTCGTGGGATGTGGTAAACTCTAGCGAGAGTATTGCCGTTAATGTTGTACCGGCATGGGCTGTCGACGGGCTCAATAGGTACATCCATACGACTGCCGGTTTAGATGTACATAAAATTTTGTCCTCCCCACCGAGTCAAGGATCAGTGCAGGAGGGAGCGAGTCAGAGAGGAGAAGGGGACAGGAGGGAAGCAGGGAGAGTCCTCTGAACTGCAGCATGTGTTGGGACCATTAACCGGGCGCTGTGGGTGAATGTTTTCACAGGATCGCTAGGACGCCCAACGTAAGCTAGCGAGTCGTGCCTTTTGGCACGAGCGGGACAGCGGTGGCAAACAAGGTGAGATGACTCGCCGCGTTACAGCCCTCACGGCCAACATGCGGTCTGCTGTCGCCTCCGCAGAGTAGAGCCGGCTGTCCGCACCCAGCTGCATGGCCATCATCCGCCCTCAGATGGTGACCAGCGGGGAGGGCAGAGGGTTAAAGCGGACGGTGGGAGTAGTGGTGGGGTCACCGACAGGCCCGCAGCCCGTCCAGAGCGGTGTAGACCCCGGCCTCCTCGCCTGCTTCCTCCACCGCAACCTGTTGTCCAGTGTAATGGCCAAGAGACACCGAGTAGAATTAGGGTTTACAGGGTCATCCGAAAGCTAATTCGTCTCTTAATAACGTCCATCAAACCGTTCAGGATGCCACCCCGTAATGCTTCTCGTTCCCTGGAGCTACGTGGCCAAAAAAGTCGACGGAGCTATGTAGCCAACGCTCTCAGCCATGCATGAGAGCCAACAGTCGTTTGGAAGCGCTGCCAACATGGTACGGGGATGGTCAAACAAGTTTTTTAATCCGCAGAGAAAGTGTTCAAAAGTTGTGCCTGAGGTAGGCGGTTGGAAATACCGCCTCAGCAAGCCAGAGCAGACCCTCTGAGCAAACCCCAGGACTCCTCAAAGTGTACTTTGGAGATTCCGATGAGGAATGACGATGCCGTTGCTGGAATATGAGCCACCCTGGAGAGGAACCACGACACGTGTCCAAATCAACACACGAGAACGTTCCGGAGTGCGTTGATAGGCGGTTCACGAGAGATCGACGGGAGCCGACATCGGTGGCGCAGTCGGGAAGAAGCAGAGGAGCAGAAAGGGAAGGTGAGGGAAACAACAGACAGCTGTGATCTTGTGCCGTTAACTGGGCGACCCTGGCAATGAGTTGTTTGAGTGTTTTCCAGAAGAGTTGTGGATTAGCTGGTTGTGTTGACCCAAAGAAGACCCCTGTGACTGATAGCATGCTGGATGCCGTCGGTATCAGGGGGATGTGGTACCCTCTGTGGCGTCCATATTGGAGATCGTTCTGTACGTTTCAGTAAGGACAGAACCACCAGAGTCAACAAATGCACGAAGACTGAGACAGTTAGGTGGTTTACTGAGAGCGGGAGATGACATAAACAGACGCGGACTGAGGGGGTGTTGAGAGGATGGTAGGCCAGCACTGCGGACCACCGGCGGATCTGCGAGGGGAATTCCTGATGAACCGGCGATAAAAATTGGCAAAGCCCAGAAAACGCTGCAGCTGTTTCTGGGTAGCGGGCGTAGGCCAGTTAGTAACAGCCTTAGTCTTTTCGGGATCCGTTGACACCTGCCCACCCTCCACTATGAACCCTAGAAACGGGACAGAGCTGCTAGGGACCACAGGTAAGGAGAGACACGGTAAAGAAAAACGATTAATTCGTGGTGCCTAGTTACCACCGTAATGCATGTACCTATCTTTCTCTGCGGAGACTGTCACACCGGTTTATGAAGGCAGTGGGGCATATTATGGAAACAGCGAGTGGAACGGAGTGCTGATGGAAGCCACCCTCTGAATCCCCGGAAACGCCTCACGGCAAACAGACAGAACACTAGGGAAAAGGGGAGACCACAACAGGTGTGGGAAGGCAATCAGACCACAACAGTAACCCCCCCTCAACAGGCGCCTCCAGGCCCCAACGGATGGTCCCTATGGAACGTCCCTCACCAGCTGGGATCCAGAGAACCTCCGGGAACCCCAGACGTTCTCGGGCCCGTACCCTCCCGTCCACCAAAATGCAGGCCCCTCCCACACCTCGGTGCCAGAAGCGGCGACCGTGTAGGCCGGCTGGTCGTCATGAGACGAACAGCGGGGCGGTTCCTCCGGAGGACAGAGGGGATGGAGGCACCAGCTTCAGTTGAGAGACGTGGATGTGGATGGACCCGCATGGCGCAGGCAGCTTGAGCCGACAGCCGCAGGGTTCACATGGCCTCATTTCAACGGACCCAGGTACCCAAGGGGAAGACTTCCTAGAATCAGTGCGAAGAGGATGTTCTTGGATGAGAGCCATACCCGTTGCCCGGTTGAAAGGGCGGAGCCGGGACCTGCGCCTGTCCGCCACAGTCTGTTGCGTCGGACGTCGAAGCAAGGAGTCCCGGGCCTCGGACCACCCCGGTGACAGCGGCAGGGAGTTGTCCTGCACGGACGGCACAGATAGTTCCCTCTCTGGCTGAACAAGGGGTTGGTAACCCAGGGCCACCTCGAAGGGCCGAAGCCGGTGCGGAGGTGACCAGAGAATGTGGGCATATTCGATCCAGGGTAATGGTCCCCAGGTGGTGGGTTCTGTGCTGCCCACAGCGGAGGATGTTTCCAGGTCTTGATTGCCCTCTCCGTCTGACGTTCGTCTGGGATGGAACCTGAGGACAGCTAACAAAGCACCGAGCGGAACAAAAATCCCTCCACACACCAGAAATGACTGGTGGGCCTCTATCGAAACTAGATCCACAGGTATTACATGGGACGGACTACATGTTGGACTAAGAGGTCAGCCTTCACTGCATGTATTGATGTATATGTAGAGAGAATCTTTCCACCACGGTGAGTATAGTGTCATTACCTTTAGACTTGGAGCAGCCCTGTGACAAGTCCAAGCCACGTGCGGACCCAGGGCGACTGGGAACCGGAAGGCGGCGAGACAGGCCCAGCCGGCGGACGATGGAGCCTTACCCAGCGCATCAAGACGGGTCAGCCAGCAACGTAGGCCCGACCTCGTTCCGGGAACCCGGACTGTACGTCGGTGACTCGAACTCTAAGAACAGCCCCCTCGTGTCTAATTAGAGCCTCCTGGTAGACTGAATGTATACCAGATTTTTGTGGTTCGTTCAAACCACAAACTGTTTCCCGCACCCTCCAATGGTGAACCCAATACCTCCAGGCCACCTTACCGCCCGACATCTCCGCGGTTGCCCACGTCGTAGTTCCGTTTCCAGGGATATTATACTCTTAGACTAAACGCACAAGGTGCAGCGAGTCGGGTCGGATCGGAACGTTGGACAGTACTCACCCACTCCAGAGGGTCCGAAGCGTCCACCTCCAACCAGCTGGAGTGATGACAGATCGGTTGGTTTTAGCACCGCTGGGATGTGGCGAACAGATGTTTAAAAAAAAGCCTCACCAAGGCTTGCTCAGCCAACAGGGGAAACCATAGAGAACGGAACTTGGGAGACGTGAGTGTTGGTCAAGTGGAAGCTACGCCTATCTAGACCGAAGACTGAGTACAGTTCAGGTGGTTTAATGAGAGCGGAAGATGACAAACACAGACGTGGACTGAGGGTGGGTGGTTGAGAGGATGGCGCAGCCGCCCCGCATGACCGCGCAACCAGGCCCCCTCCTTACCCGGGATCCAGGACCATGATTGTACACGACTCTGGAGCGACCCCGGAGCGTTTTTACCGCGTCAGCCCGGGTTTCATGCTTAATGGCGTGGGAGGATGAGTGAGGGGGCAAACGCTGAGTGGAAGACGGAGTGTGAGGAAGCACGGCATCTGAATTCCCCCGGAACCGCCCCCAACGGGCACACCACTAGACAACACATAGGGAAGAAAAGGGGAGACACACAACAGGTTGGGAAAGGCAGCAGACCACAACACAAACAGTACACAGCATACATATTTTAATGTGTTCAAAATCTTATTTAGTTTATATATTGTATAGTAAATACTGATTGTGACCCTGAA
>NC_045755.1:334221-334407 GCF_008692095.1 Etheostoma spectabile
TGTTAGCTAACGTTACCAGGAAACTTAAATTACCCTTTGGTGTCGGCGAATATTAGACATGTCGTCTGAACTCCGTAGAAATTCCAAAACGTTTCTGTTTTTTTCAGCAGTGATTTTCTTTGCTGCCGTTAGCTTCTTTTGAAACAAAAATTTTCTTCTGGCTGTGGCAAATAGCCACATGCCGAG
>NC_045755.1:334417-334500 GCF_008692095.1 Etheostoma spectabile
AACACACCTTCAACGTGCTCCATTGTGTATCGCGTTACAGACAGTAAAAAAAAGAAGGTGTGTAGCTGTTGTGAGTCGCGTTG
>NC_045755.1:334510-335986 GCF_008692095.1 Etheostoma spectabile
CATGGCAGTTTCCGGCTGCGTAGCTCTGGTGACCAGCCACGCTGAAGTGTTACTCAATCTGCAATGGAAAACGGACACGGAATAAGTCGAGTCGAGTAGAGCCGAGGCGAGCCGAGGCGAGTCGAGCTGCTACCAGCAGTGGAAAAACGCCATTAAATTAAAATCTCAAATTGAAAAAAGAGATTTTATTTGAATCCTTATACCTTAATTTTCAATTTCATTTTTTTAAGTTTAAATTTGGAAAGTGCCGTTTGGACATTTCAAGATTCAACTTTTCAATTTTAAAGATTTTTTTCAAAACTTTTCATTTTGACTTGACACTTGGCAATGCACATGAGGAGGCGTGGCCCAAAGGCTGGTGGGAGGGTCTGAAACTAAAGGGTTGCAGGGGCACTGTATGGACAGCAGGGGGAGCTGACTGCTGGGGAGCACAGTTGACGAGCTTCTGGCTGCAGTTTTGCTACCAGGCTTGCTTGGCCAACGTCAGATGATAGAAACTGATGATGTAGGCTAAACACAAAAACATTTTATGCAACAACATGTAGTGTACATGTAATGTGCTGGTAGGAGGGGTAAGGGGGTGACGCAAGCACAGCTACGGTCTTTATAGCTAAAATCAGAAAACAAATACACCAAAAAAAGTATGAACTAAATTTAATATTGTATATGGATTATGTCATAATTTAAATGAGTCTCCCAAAGAGAAACTGGCCTTTCTCTCTCTCCACTGTGTGTGTGTGTGTGTGTGTGTGTGTGTGTGGTGTCCCGGCCGGGCCAGCAAGGTTGTCAACCTGCGCCGCTTGTAGAGTTAACTCCGAAAAGAAGACAGTGACCACAGGTTCCCAATGATCTTACAATAAACATGTGTTTTGTTGAGTTTAAAAAAAAAACAGTGTATTTCTGTTTGTGGATGATGTAGCTAGGTTAGGAAAATATGCATTCTATCTCATTCTTTATCTCTGTGAAGAGGTCAAGACCGGCCCTATTGTCTCTTACCGTCCCCCTCTCTTTCTCTATCTCAAAAGAATTTATTAGGTCATATCTATCACTTAGAATACATTAGGCAGCTCATTGTTTCCACAGGAAAGGTAATTGCTGTCGCAGCCTTAGGGAGTCCCCCCCCCCCTCCCACTACTGGGCCAGATTTGATTAGAACAAAGAATGTGTATTCAGGTTGGGTTGAAAGTAGGTGACGCTGATTTGGATCCTGTAGCCAGGTGTGGTCTCATTTGACCAATAAGGAGAGTTTTCACTTGAGGAACCGCCTTCTACTTTAGGGAATAAATGTGTGTGTGATTTAGAAATGTTCAGGACTGATCTAATGTGACTTCATCAGGGAGAAACATGGATCAAGTCCGCTGTCAGGTGCAGTGTTATTATGTTTTGTGTATCATTGTCTTTGTCATATCATTTTCATCATGCTATTTCATTAAACCTTTTGTTAATTAGGCCCGAGCGCCAACAGCGGCGAAGGCC
>NC_045755.1:335996-336061 GCF_008692095.1 Etheostoma spectabile
TGGAACTGAAGGAATTATTATTAGGGCCCGAGCACCGACAGCGGCGAAGGCCCTATTGGAACTGA
>NC_045755.1:336071-336216 GCF_008692095.1 Etheostoma spectabile
ATTATTAGGGCCCGAGCGCCGACAGCGGCGAAGGCCCTATTGGAAATTAAGGAATTATTATTATTTGGGCCCGAGCGCCAACAGCGGAGAATGTGTGGTCTACATGTGATAATGAGGCGGCCCCTATATTATGACCACGCCCAGT
>NC_045755.1:336233-336393 GCF_008692095.1 Etheostoma spectabile
CTCTTTCATAACATTTGAACCATTTAACACACAGTCTTGTGTGAGGTATCAATGAACTCAGCAGAGAGTTCTTTTTTCATTGGTCATGTTTGACCCGCCCCCATATTATGCGGCCACGCCCCCTTTCACAGATAATGACCTGTATGACGTATAGGCTTGT
>NC_045755.1:336406-336755 GCF_008692095.1 Etheostoma spectabile
GAACTCAGCAGAGAGTTCCTTTTTCAGTGGTGATGTTTGACCTGCCCTCCAATGATGCAGCCACAACCCCTTTCACAGATAATGAACTGTATGAGGTATAGGCTTGTGTGAGGTGTCTTTGAACTCCGCAGGGAGTTCACTTTTCATTTTCGATGTTTGACCCGCCCCTTTATGATGCGGCCACGCCCCCTTTCAAGATAGTGACCTGTATGATGTATAGTCTTATGTGAGGTATCAATGAACTCAGCGGGGAGTTCACTTTTCATTGGCGACGATTTTCGGCGTGTGAGTGACGCGCATATGCGCGGTCGCAAGGAGAGGCGTCCGCCGGTAACCCCGACTCGCGCAG
>NC_045755.1:336765-336855 GCF_008692095.1 Etheostoma spectabile
GGGCCCTCCATCGCTGCTTGCAGCTTTAATTAGGGCCCGAGCGCCGACAGCGGCAAAGGCCCTATTGGAACTGAAGGAATTATTATTATT
>NC_045755.1:336865-336935 GCF_008692095.1 Etheostoma spectabile
ATTATTATTATTATTATTATTATTATTATTATTATTTCTTTTTCCGTCAAATGAATTGCCTTTTTGGAGG
>NC_045755.1:336945-337015 GCF_008692095.1 Etheostoma spectabile
TTCAAAAACTCACCAAATTTGGCGGTCGCATCAAGTCATCCAATCAACTTCAAACTTGGTCTGTGTCATC
>NC_045755.1:337025-337144 GCF_008692095.1 Etheostoma spectabile
GAAGATGAAAAGTTATTAAAAGAAAAAGTTTTCGTCATACGGTGTGGACGTGGCATGGCGGCCATTTTGAGTGTTTAACAATGAAGAATTAAGTGGCTGTAACTACAGTGTACGTTGTT
>NC_045755.1:337154-337268 GCF_008692095.1 Etheostoma spectabile
GAAATTTCCCACAAACACCAAGAGTCCAGGCCTGAGGACACTACAGGCCAATATGGACTTTTGGAGATAGCGCCACCATTTGGCAACAAGAAATATGCCTTATATGACAAACAT
>NC_045755.1:337278-337441 GCF_008692095.1 Etheostoma spectabile
ACATGAAACTTAGAATGTGTGGTCTACATGTGATAGTGAGGCGGCCACTATATTATAACCACGCCCAGTCACTCAGGCCACGCCCCCTACCATAACATTTGAACCGTTTAACGTACAGTCTTGTGTGAGGTGTCATTGAACTCAGGAGAGACTTCCTTTTTTA
>NC_045755.1:337451-337580 GCF_008692095.1 Etheostoma spectabile
TTGACCCGCCCCCCTATGATGCGGCCACGCCCCCCTTCACAGATAATAACCTGTATGACGTATAGTCTTGTGTGAGGTGTCATTGGAGGACACATCTTTTATGATGAGTCACTCTGCATACCTGGGGTT
>NC_045755.1:337590-337657 GCF_008692095.1 Etheostoma spectabile
TGGGACACAGGTTTATGCATATACTTGGTATAGAGTTCTAAAACCTTCCTGGGGTCTTGCGTTGTAT
>NC_045755.1:337667-337753 GCF_008692095.1 Etheostoma spectabile
AAAGGTCTAAAACTTTATTTTGAAGTTAAATTCTCTTAAAAAAAAAATCTTCAAAAATTCCAATAATTGGCTCTTTAAATTAGCTT
>NC_045755.1:337763-338002 GCF_008692095.1 Etheostoma spectabile
ATTTCCTGGGACTGTGCGTTGTATAGAGTACAGGAATGCTTTTAAAAAATAACCTGGCCCTATGCTGGGTTGTTTTTAGAAAAATGACCTGGCCCTATGCTGAGTTGTTTTTAGAAAAATAACCTGGCCCTATGCTGGGTTATTTTCTTAGTTTTTTAACCAGTCTTTCTTTTAGCTGAAATTCTGGATCCAGGTCCTAGATCTCCAGTCCTGTACTGGCCAAACCAGGGATACCTAGC
>NC_045755.1:338012-338112 GCF_008692095.1 Etheostoma spectabile
AACGAATGGTTTGGGCGGCCAGGAGGTAAGTATGCGGCCCCCCATGTTCCGACTTTAGGGCAGCACTGTGGGAGTGGTGGTCTAGGGCATCAGGACCTTA
>NC_045755.1:338122-338225 GCF_008692095.1 Etheostoma spectabile
AGTCTTCTATGAGGTTTAGCCTCGCTCAATGCAACAGCCCATCTTTACCACATACGTCTAATCTGGTCCTTATCTGGTTGAAACTGGACCCTCTAAATTTTTA
>NC_045755.1:338235-347217 GCF_008692095.1 Etheostoma spectabile
TAAATTCTCCGTCCCCTGACCCAGCTTAGGTGGTCAGGCCGTGGATGCAACAGGACCTAGGCCCCCCTCAGCTTGGACCTCCGTTAACCATTAGCTACTTTTAGCCGTTAGCTCCTTTTCAGTTTTAAACTAATTTATTATCTAGACATTTAATAGGCTTTTTTATACTTTTACTTACTTTTTTAGCCTCATTACTTAATTCACTTAGCTTCCAAAACAAACAGATATCTCCAATTTATTTCCAGGTGATCACCTATTAAATTTCTAGCTCCGTTCTCTCTAAAAAATAGCCTCCAAAACATAGCATTATGTTCCTTAAAACTTATATCCAATCCCTTTATCCAAACTTTATCTTGCTAGTTAGCCTACTTCTTTACAAATCAGCTTCCAGGACTTAGCATTATGATTTCTCAAATCCAAACCCCACTCTGATCTTTACTTTGACTTCTAAGTTTTTTTTCCAAAATGAGCCTCTAAACATAACATTATGATCCAACTTATGACTCAATCCTCATCTAAACCTTAGCCTCTTTTAAATACTAAAAACCTAAACTTTATGATCCTAAAACTGCTATACTGTTTTTAAACCAAAACTAATTGACTATGGGACACAGCCCGGGACTTGATCAATCCTGGGTGGGCCGCCCTCAGTGGAGAGTGTCTAGTTGGTAATGGCCAAAACACTCGATGATGCTGAGGTTCACTATGGATGATTTGTCCTAAAATTTAACTAAAAATCTTAAAACTTATTTGGAAACTTTCAATCTAACTAAAACCTTGAATACTTAACCCTAACCCTGAGGATTTAACCCTAAACTTAACCGTACCTTTAAGTATAACTGAAATCTCAAAGCCTAACCCTAGCCTTTAGATCTAACCCTAACCTTGAGAATTTAACCCTAAACTTAACCGTAGCCCCTGAGTTTGGCTAAAACATTGAAACCTAACCCTAGCCTTGAAATCTGACCCTGTATATTTAACCCTAAACTTAACCGTTACCTTTAAATATATTTGAAAACCTGGATACTTAACCCTAACCTTAAAAATAACGGGAACCTTAACAATTTAGACCTTACTGAGATCTTTGAAACCTTTTTAAACCCCTTATCGTTTTTTAACCTTTTTGTTAGCCCCCTTTAAAACCCTCTTTCTACACATTGACTAACTTGCCATGTAGAAATGTCACCATGGCCTCTCCGACTCCACTTGGGAAGGAGAATAACCGTAGGTTTTTTAATCTGTAACCACTGGCTCTCCGACTCCCCTCTCCCTTGGGAAGGAGAATAACCGTGGCGCACCCTTTTTTTTCACCCTGTCCCCTTTTTAGCTCCTCGTAGAGGAAACGATACAAATAAGTAATATAGACACCTTGAATTAACCAACTTTAAAACTATAGAATTATGAAAATCTTAGAAATATCCTATTTACAACATAACAAAACATAATTTAAAATAACTTACCTCAAAAAGAAAACCAATGAAGAATCTGTTTTGGCTTCCTCAATCCACCTGGAAAACAGAAATACATTACAAACCAACCATCCAAAGAAACAAACTTAACCCAGGCAAGGGATACAAAGAAAAACCTACCCTGGACAATGCGAAATACCTAAAACACGTTCAGCCTATTACACTGAAGAACCCATCCTTGTCGCTCCAGTTGTTTTGTGCCTACGAGAAAACAAAACCAAAAGATTAAGAGGCAATATGGTAGGGTACATTGTAGGAATTGTAAGTTTATACTGATTGGAGCCGGCGCGTGCACTTGCCTTTGATCCCCTATCGAACTGCCCAGTCGTCGGACAAAGCGGGGGGATCATCAAGAGAACTTTCTCTAACCCTAACCCTAACCCTAACTCTAAATCCAACCGTCTATTGCTTTCCTAAACCTAAACCTTTACCGTAAACCTAACCCTAACCCCTAACCCTAACGCCCCTAACCCCAACCCTAGCCCAACCAAAACCATTCTGTTGTTATTTTCTAAACCCATCCTTCCCGTTGTTGTCCCAAGTCCCATTATTGCTTTCCTCAACCCAACCGTCTATTGCTTTCCTAAACCTCAACCCTAACCCTAACCCTAACGCCCCTAAACCTAACCCTAGCCCAACCGAAACCATCCTGTTGTTATTTTCCTAAACCCAACCTTCCCGTTGTTGTCCCAAGGCCTGTTATTGCTTTCCTAAACCCTAACCCCCTCAACCCAACCGGCCTCTACCCCTAACCCTACCAAAACCATTCTGTTGTTATTTTCCTAAACCCAACCTTCCTGTTGTTGTCCCAAGTCTTGTCATTGCTTTCCTAAACCCAACCGCTCTATTGCTTTCCTAAACCCTAACCCCTAACCCTAACCTTCCCGTTGTTGTCCCAAGTCCTGTTATTGCTTTCCTCAACCCAACCGTCTATTGCTTTCCTAAACCTTAACCCTAACCCTAACGCCCCTAACCCAACCCTAGCCCAACCGAAACCATCCTTTGTTATTTTCCTAAACCAACCTTCCCGTTGTTGTCCCAAGTCCTGTTATTGCTTTCCTAAACCCAACCCTTTTACTTTCCTAAACCCTAACCCCTAACCCTAACCTAACCTTCCCGTTTTTGTCCCAGTCCCGTTATTGCTTCCTTGTTTTGTTTTAGATTTTTTTTTTCCTAAACCCAACCGTTCTATTGCTTCCTAAACCTAAACCCTCACCCTACCCTAACCCTACGCCCCTAACCCTAGCCCAACAAAACCATCTGTGGTTATTTCCTAAACAAACTTCCGTTGTTGTCCCAAGCCACGTTATTGCTTTCCTAAACCCAACCTCTATTGTCTTTCCTAAACTCACCACCCTAACCCTACGCCCCAACCTACCAGCCCCCAACCAAATCCTGTTTTATTTTCCTAACACAACCTTCCGTGGTTGTCCCAAGTCCTGTTATGCTTCCTAAACCCAACCCTTTTTACTTCTAACCAACCCTAACCTTAACCTCCCGTTTTGTCCCAAGCCCTTATTGCTTCCTAACCCCACCGTCTAGCTTTCCTAAACCTAACCCTAACCCTAACCGCTATAACCCTAACCTAACGCCCCTAACCCTACCCTAGCCCACCACCACCTCCTGTATTTTCCTAAACCACACCTTCCCGTGTTGTCCAAGCCCCGTTATTGCTTTCCTAAACCCAACCGTCTATTGCTTCCTAAACCCTTACCCCTAACCCTAACGCCCCTAACCCTAACCCAACCAAAACCTTTCTGTTGTGATTTTCCTAACTCTCACCTTCCCCGTTGATGTCCCAAGTCCAGTTTTTGCTTTCCCAACCCAACCGTCTTTGCTTTTCCAACCTCACACCCAACCCATAACCTAACCCTACGCCCCTAACCCTGAACCCTAGCCACCCCCAAACCATCCTGTTGTTATATTCCTAAACACAACCTTTCCGTTGTTGTCCCAAGTCCTGTTATTGCTTTCCTAAACCCAACCCTCTTTTACTTTCCTAAACCCTAACCCTAACGCCCCTAACCCTAACCTTCCCGTTGTTGTCCCAAGTCCTGTTAATGCTTTCCTAAACCCAACCCTCTATTGCTTTCCCAAACCCTAACCCTAACCCCCTAATCCTAACCCTAACGCCCCTAATCCTAACCCTAGCCCAGCCAAAACCATCCGTTGTTATTTTCCTAAACCCAACCTTCCCGTTGTTGTCCCAATCCCGTTATTGCTTTCCTCAAACCAACCGTCTATTGCTTTCCTAAAACTAGGCTGAATCCCTTCCTTCCCCTACCCCCCCGTGCCCTTACCCCTACACCCGGGCCCTTGAAACCAGGGTAGGGGTAAGGGGTGAACCATACCCTATGAATTGGGACACCACTTGGTGACATCACCATACAGTATGATCACAACCCCAAGATGCCGTCTAGGTCTGTTGATTGTGTGGGTTTGGACAACAGTGTTTATATATTTATAGTTATTTTAGGTTCACTTTGGTGTGCAGAGTATTATCTGTGTAGTACTTAGGTCTGTTTGCAATCCAAATGTGTATACACATGCATCATGTGTACATATCATACATCTACACCCTGTATACATGGTGTGTGTATATCTGTTTCAGTTATCACCGTTTGAATGTCTTGATGTTCACAAAAACATTTTGTTGACAAAAATCTGTCTTTATTGTGTGAAATTGAACATAACAGGCAAAAACTTTACATAAAATAATGTACAAACCATTGTCAACTATTAGAACCATAACAACATGTCGCACACAATAAGGCACTCATATGTGTAAAACTAAAAAATACACACACGACCCAAACAACTACACACACACTACACGGTTGTGCTACAGCTGCTCTGTATTCCAAACCAGTCGGGAGCCTTTTGGCCAGTAACCCCCCCTCACATACATCATTGTCCATATCAAAACCAACACAATATAACAGGTGCATGAACAATGAACAGAATTAATTTATTATACAATAATAGTAGACTACCAATGCAATAATGATGGGTACAACATGAACATATGATTAGAAAGTCTGCTCGTTTGCAGCCCCAACCTGGATCAGCTGCTGTGTCCTCCTGTGTCCTCCGTGTGAGACAGGGCGGTATAGTTAACACTTACGTGTATCATAGACCGTTATATATCTAGCTATACAATCTATGCGATCTATACAGTCCATTCAGGCAGAAATATGTGGGACTGTTCAACGTTAGCGTTAGCGATTAGCGTTAGCGAGTTAGCGTTAGCATTGCAAGCTAGCGATTTTAAAAAGTTTCAGTTAGAACATGGGTACACATGTACAGACTGCATAGACCACAAAACAGACTGTCGTAACTTTTTAATCAATTATTTAAAACCTGAAAGTACTACTTCAGGGGTCTCTCTGGTTTATGCAGCAGCCACACACTGCCTGTGTTTTTCTAGTGAGGTCGCGTCCACACTAGATCCGTAGGGTATACAGCCCTTGACCATGCCCTACCCCTACTCGTAATACGTATTGGACCGGCACTAGGTTGCCGCGGAACGCGCAAAAGGTAGGGGAAGGCACAGGGGTAGGGTAGGGGAGGAATGGGATCAGCTAAACCCTAACCCTAACGCCCCTAAACCTTACCCTAAACCCTAGCCCAACCAAACCATCCTGTTGTTTTTCCTAAACCCAACCTTCCCTTTGCCCAAGGCCCGTTATTGCTTTCCTAAACCCTAACCCCCTAACCCTAACCCTAACGCCTCTAACCCTACCTAGCCAACCAAAACCTTCTGTTGTTTTTTTCTAAACCCAACCTTCCCGTTGTTGTCCCAAGTCCGTTATGCTTTCCTACGCCACCGTCTATTGCTTTCCTAAACCCACACCCCCTATACCCTAACGCCCTAACCCTAACCCTAGCCCAAACAAACCACCTTTTTTATTCCTAAACCCATTCCGTTTTTGTCCAAGTCCGTTATGCTTTCCTAACCCAAAACCATCTATTGCTTTCCTTCACCCTTACCCCCCTAACCCTACACGCCCCTACCCTAAACCCAACCACACCATCGTTGTTATTTTCTAACTACCTTCTGTTGTTGTCCCAAATCCCGTTATTGCTTTCTTCAACCCAACCGTCTATTGCTTTTCCTAAACCTCAACCCTAACCCTAACCCTAACGCCCCTAACCCTAGCCCAACCAAACATCCTGTGTTTTTTTTCTCAACACACTCCCGTGTTGCCCAAGTCCTGTTATTGCTTTCCTAACCCAACCCTCTTTTCTTCCTAACCCTAACCCTAACCCCTAACCCTACCCCTAACCCGAACCTTAACCTTCCCGTTTTTTCGCCAAGTCCGTTATTGCTTTCCTAAACCCAAGCTCTATTTCTTTCCTAAGCCTAAACCCTAACCCCCAACCCTAACCCTAACGCCCCTAACCTAACCCTAGCCAAACCAAAACCATTCTGTTGTTTTTTCCAAACCCTCCCGTATTGTCCAAGTCTTGATTGCTTTCTAACCCAACCCGTCTATTCGTGCTTTCTAAACCCATAACCCTAGCCCCCTACCCTCCCAACCCTAACCCTAACCCTCACCCAACCTTCCGTTTGTCCCAAGTCTGTGTATTGCTTTCCTAAACCCAACCGCTATTGCTTTCCTAACCTAAACCCTAACCCCTAACCACAACGCCCCTAACCCTAGCCCAACCAAAACCATCTTGTGTTATTTTCCTAAACCGAAACTCCCGTTGTTTCCCAAGCCCGCTTATTGCTTGTCTAAACCCAACCGTCTATTGCTTCCTAAACCAACCGCCTAACCCTAACAGCCCATACCCTAACCCTAGCCCACCGAAACAATCCTGTTGTTATTTTCCTAACACAACCTTTCCGTTGTTGTCCCAAGTCCTGTTATTGCTTTCCTAAACCCAACCCTCTTTTACTTTCCTAAACCCTAACCCTAACCTTAACCTTCCCGTTTTTGTCCCAAGTCCCGTTATTGCTTTCCTAAACCCAACCGTCTATTGCTTTCCTAAACCTAACCCTAACCCCCTAACCCTAACCCTAACGCCCCTAACCCTAACCCTAGCCCAACCAAAACCATCCTGTTATTTTCCTAAACCCAACCTTCCCGTTGTTGTCCCAAGCCCCGTTATTGCTTTCCTAAACCCAACCGTCTATTGCTTTCCTAAACCCTTACCCCCTAACCCTAACGCCCCTAACCCTAACCCAACCAAAACCAATCTGTTGTTATTTTCCTAAACTCAACCTTTCCGTTGTTGTCCCAAATCCCGTTATTGCTTTCTTCAACCCAACCGTCTATTGCTTTCCTAAACCTCAACCCTAACCCTAACGCCCTAACCCTAACCCTAGCCCAACCGAAACATCCTGTTGTTTCTTCCTAAACACAACCTTCCCATTGTTGTCCCAAGTCCTGTTATTGCTTTCCTAAACCCAACCCTCTTTTACTTTCCTAAACCCTAACCCCTAACCCTAACCCTAACCTTAACCTTCCCGTTTTTGTCCCAAGTCCCGTTATTGCTTTCCTAAACCCAAGCGTCTATTTCTTTCCTAAGCCTAAACCCTAACCCCCTAACCCTAACGCCCCTAACCCTAACCCTAGCCAAGCCAAAACCATTCTGTTGTTATTTTCCTAAACCCAACCTTCCCGTTATGTCCCAAGTCTTGTTTTATTGCTTTCTAAACCCAACCTCTATTGCTTCTAAACCACTAACCCCTAACCCTAAAACCCTACCCCAACCCTAACCCCTAACCACAACCTTCCCGTTATGTCCCAAGTCTTGTTATTGCTTTCCTAAACCCAACCCTCTATTGCTTTCCTAAACCCTAACCCCTAACCCCTAACCCTAACCCAACCCTAACCCCTAACCCCTAACCTAACCCAACCCTAACCCTAACCCCTAACCCTAACCCAACCTTCCCGTTATTGTCCCAAGTCTTGTTATTGCTTTCCTAAGCCCAACCCTCTATCGCTTTCCTAAACCCTAACCCCTAACCCCTAACCCCTAACCCTAACCCCTAACCCAACCCTAACCCCTAACCCTAACCCTATCGAACTGCCCCGTCCCGGACGAAGCGGGGGATCATCGAGATAATTTTCTAACCCTAACCCTAACCCCCTAACACCCTAACCCTAACCCCTAACCCTAACCCTAGCCTAATGGGATTCGGACTCACCTAACCCTAACCCTAACCCTGAACAACTCCATGAACCATGACAAATGACATGTCTAAACACTCAGGGGGACGTCCTGAGCACCGGGAACACACTCCCAACGCAATACAATTGTCCTAGGCAAAGTAAGACAAATGAAAAAAAACAAGGTCACGAAAGTAGGCCATGTTGGTGTCTAAGACCGACTTGAGGAGAGTTACAAAGAACCAGTTTGAGCTGGCTGCGACCTTCCTACGAGGACTTATGAACTTTCTTTTCGTCAATTTTGACAATCTTTTCAATCTCGAGAACCGTAGTCGTAGACATGCGGACACTTCTGGCGTGTCCAAACCCCAAAATGGGGAGGCGTAGCTTGGTTTCATCCCTCTATCTCTTTCGTTTTTGTCTATAAATTTTTTTCGTCAAGACGGGTGTTTACCCCCTATCCTAACCCTAACCCTAACCCCTAACCGCTAACCCTACCCCTAACCCCTACCCCTAACACCCTACCCAACCCTAAACCAACCCCTAACCCCTAACCCTAATCCATCGAACTGCCCATTTAACCTAACCCGACACAGATCGCCATGCACTCCTTCATAAAACAGCTACCACCCCAAGCACACTACAGGCCTCATCAAGTCCCAGCTGATACGCTCCACAGGATCTGCACCTTCCCGGTAGCACGTGGAGAGCCCCTAGGACACTTTTTGTGTATGGTTAAGGGGTTACCGGGACGCTTCCTTAGAGGTTCAAGGCGGAGTCAGCGGCGCGTCTCACAACGAGACCAGACCAGCACCAGTCCCTTCTAGCTCGACCTCGTCCCTTTGGTTCATCACCTACTCGGAGAATCTCTAGAAGCTTAATGCCAACAATAAGAGGAACTTCGGGGGGCGGGGGAGAGTGCGACTGCTGAGACTGCCGCATGATCTCCGCCTACAGGAGAAAACAAAAACTTAAAAGACATGTTAGTTCACACCGAATCTAAACACAAAGACAAGGACCCTAGGGAGGCGCTTTCGAGGTTTCGATATTGGTTTTATTCATCTACCCCCACATTTTTACCCCCACAGCCCAAGCTGGTTTTTAGACCCTCTGGCAGGTCCTGCAAACACACCACCATAATGTGTGCTAATGCAATCAGGTGCAGGGCCTGCCTAAGTTTTACGTGGGTGGAGACAAGATCAATGCTCTTTATTTAAGGATAAAACAAACACCAATACATTTTTAAATAGCGCTTGGCCACCACTGTTTTTTTATTACACATTTTAAACTCCACAGCCCTCAAAATGTTCAGAGCATGGGCCTGGAGAGCAACAGGACCTGGACCACGGGTCAGCGTCGGGCAGCGGAGAGGAAGTGGATCCATTTTTTAAAAA
>NC_045755.1:347262-347399 GCF_008692095.1 Etheostoma spectabile
CTTCTCTTTTTAATTAAGTTTTTAGTTTGCAGAAACCCTTCCCTCCCACTGTTCTGATTTCCTCTCTCCTCAGGTTTTATCGGGACCTCCTCTACAGTGCACTAGAACCAGTCTTTTAACCCCCTTACATGTTCTCC
>NC_045755.1:347409-356468 GCF_008692095.1 Etheostoma spectabile
TTTCTTTCTATTTTTATAACTCTCTGATTTTATGTAATGCCTTGCAGATTTTATTACTATTTTTTTCTTTTTAGGTAACCGATTTCTGCCTACAGGGGGGTCCCGACCTTAATATAGACAGACCTTTACATGTTCACTCTTTTAAATAAAGCGATTTAAAAGATGCCTTGGTGGTCCTTTATAATTTTCATTTTTGGGCTTTTATGTTATTTTTTATGTTATATTTTAATGATATTATTAATATTTATTATCTTGTTTTGCAACATGAATTGCTTGCCTCTGGATTTTAACATGATGATACACATACATTGGTTTTATGCATGCTTCTAACAGTGTGATTGTATCCTATGATGTATTTTAAATGTTTATTATTATTTATTTATTTATTATTATTATTTATTATTGCATGGCACTTTTATCTTTTATAAGCACTTTTTTAAAGCACTATTACTAATTTAATGGTATGTGTACTTTTTAGCCTTAGGGGCAAGTAATTCAAACAGTATTTTAGTACTTTACATATTCTTTAAATGTCAAAAGAATATTTAATATATTTTAATTGTATTTTTTTAAAACAGGACACCATGCATTATATTTAGCAACACAACTTTATATATATTTATTTATTTTTTATCTTAATGTTCTTCTCTTCTTCTTTCGCCCCCCCCCCCCCCCCCCCTTTCTTTTATCTATTTACAAGTTATATATATTTTAATTATTGTAATTTTATTATTAAGAGGGGAGAGGAACTGAGCAGGAGTGGAGGGGACCTTTAATTTAAAGTTTTATGTTCCTGCTGTCCGTCTGATCCTGTGGTCCTTTGGCCCTGCTCTGAGCATATGGCCTTCTTTTAAACAGTTTTTTAGAACCAAATCAGGTCTTTTAAGGAAATTTTAAGTGTTTTAATCACACCGGGGGTCCCCTTGTGCCCGTGCCCCTCGCAGTGCCCATCTAGGGCGCTGCGTTCTACCCTAACCTAACCCCTAACCCTAACCCTAACCCCTGTTGTTGTCCCAAGTCCCGTTATTGCTTTCCTCAACCCAACCGTCTATTGCTTTCCTAAACCTCAACCCTAACCCTAACCCTAAAGCCCCTAACCCTCACCCTAGCCCAACCGAAACCATCCTGTTGTTATTTTCCTAAACCCAACCTTCCCGTTGTTGTCCCAAGTCCTGTTAATGCTTTCCTAAACCCAACCCTCTATTGCTTTCCCAAACCCTAACCCTAACCCCCTAATCCTAACCCTAATGCCCCTAACCCTAACCCTAGCCCAGCCAAAACCATTCTGTTGTTATTTTCCTAAACCCAACCTTCCCGTTGTTGTCCCAAGTCTTATTATTGCTTTCCTAAACCCAACCCTCTATTGCTTTCCTAAACCCTAACCCCTAACCCTAACCCTTAACCCTAACCCAACCCTAACCCCTAACCCTAACCCTAACCTTCCTGTTGTTGTCCCAAGTCCCGTTATTGCTTTCCTAAACCCAACCGTCTATTGCTTTCCTAAGCCTAAACCCTAACCCTAACGCCCCTAACCCTAACCCTTGCCCAACCAAAACCAATCTGTTGTTATTTTCCTAAACCCAACCTTCCCGTTGTTGTCCCAAGTCCCGTTATTGCTTACCTAAACCCAACCGTATATTGCTTTCCTAAACCTAAACCCTAAACCCTAACTCTAACCCTAACCCCCTAACCCTAACGCCCCTAATCCAACTTATGACTCAATCCTCATCTAAACCTTAGCCTCTTTTAAATACTAAAAACCTAAACTTTATGATCCTAAAACTGCTATACTGTTTTTAAACCAAAACTAATTGACTATGGGACACAGCCCGGGACTTGATCAATCCTGGGTGGGCCGCCCTCAGGGCCCGAGCGCCGACAGAGGGCAAAGGCCCTATTGGAACTGAAGGAATTATTATTCTTTCTTTTATCCGGCAAATGAATTGCCTTTTTGGAGGACTTTTCATATTCAAAAACTCACCAAATTTGGCGGTCGAATCAAGTCTGGTGAAAATTTACGTATTTTAATGGTTTTGGGAATGGGCGCACAAAAATTCAGCCCCTACACTGCGTTTATCGTAGACTCACACAACTTGGTACACATATGTAGCATGGCAGGGCGGACATAAAACTCCATTGTATCCCCACCCTAAACCCAACAGGAAGCATGAGGGTGTGTCCATACAGTACCTAGGTAAGGACTACTAGCCAGTCAGAAGTAGAGTATGAGAGCTTACCATGCTAGCAGCTAGGCAAGCATTATAACGTGTGTTTCAAAGTGACTCAAGCAAGTAAAGGCTGGACTACAATAGAGCTGTTTAGAGCAGTTTGTGAACAGTGTTTTCTGTTGGAAATGCTTTTTCACTTTGTAAACCTATAATATGCACTAAAAAGATATCACAATACAGGAAAGGGAAAAAGCATAACATGAGCACTTTAACTTTAGATTGAAGGTGTTTTATGGGTTGCTGGAGGGAACAGTCGAACCAGATACCTGGTACAGCGGGAATACTAAGGACTTGTTAATTAGTTGGTACCAGTGAGTTAAGCGTCAAGTGTGTATTGAGGGCCAGCCAACTAATTCATAGAGGTTGCAGTGGTGGGTGTTATAATTGTCAGTTCATGAACACTCAGTGAGGGTGATATGCATGCAGGACACAAAAAGTCCTCATCCACATTGGGGTGTCCTACACACAGCCAATGAAACCATAGGGTGCATGATGTGCATTCAATCTAACACAATTGAAAGAAAATATATAAATTAGATTTTGTCTAAATAAAGAAGGCAACATCCATGAAAATAACTTTAACGTTTCCTACCCAATGGTCCAGAGGTGCCTCTAAGGTGTCACTTTCCCCAGTGTTCATTTCCTTGCAACAGTGGCAGAGTTCATTTAAGTTGTCTATTAAAAGATTCCAGTTTCACAAGGAGTTATGTATAGGCAAATGTTAAAGTGAGGTTGATATTCAATTAATTGAAGTTTACCTCCATCAGTCTCCTGGCAATCTCTTCCCACATGATGTTAATGCCTTCCGTGTCAACATCATATTCCATGCTGGCTCCATTTAGGAGCAGCTCTACTACCTGAAAATAAATGTATATTTTTGAAAGCATACTAGGTACATAGTCTTACTTTGCACACCAACACTCCACAGGATGTGAAATCCTGCTGACGGGGATGTGACACTGTGTCACACCTCTCACCACATTGTTTTTTTCCACATGAATGCGCTAAAGTAAAAAATAATTAAGCACATCAGAAACCTATCAAAAGACATGACAATAAAACCTGAATTTGCTTACCTTGTCAAAAGATGTTAATCACCTTGATTTGCTTTTTGGTAATCCGTTTTGTCAACCAAAACAGATAAGCATTGACAACCAACACAAAAAATGATTAATGTGACTATCAAAGAGTAAGTCTTACAGCAGTTTACAGCAAGACTTACTCACTCTCCGATTCCCTCCCAGGAGCCAAGTTGTTAGAATCAGCTGTAAAAAGCTTATAGGGCCCAACTTGGCCAATAGAATCTCCCCTATTCCTGAGTTATGTCGGAGAACTTGAAATGCAGAGCATGTCAGTCATTTCAGATAGCATTATAATATTTGATTTCACATTACTGAATGGGATTTATCATTACGATGGAGAGGACTCTCTCATGGGGGATGTGGTTGGTAGAGGGTCAGAGTTTGGTAGTTGTGAAGGAGAGTGTGAAGGAGAGGGGCAGGCCAAATGAGAAAAATCCTCTCTTCTGGCTCTGTAAAATGGGTCAGTTGGTCAATGTTGGCCACAGTTTCTGTTGTTTGACCAACCAATTGTAGGCCTACAAATTTCCCCTAATATTACTTATTCTAAATGGACCAAGCATGTCACTCTCCATTTTTCCTCTTTTCCTTTGAGGACAAGATCTCTCCTTAAAATTGTCCTTACAACCTTTCTCCAACTTGCGTTATGTTGTTGTTTCCTGACTCTTCAGGACATTTTTCTGTAGTCTTTGGTACACTTGTTACAGATGCTCATTTTCCTCATCAAACACCTCCTCCCTCAGAATAAGTTCCTCCACTTTTTCTGTTGTCACCTAAGGTAACAATTAACAAATTATGACCACTCACTCCAAAACAAATACAGTAACATACCTCATACTCTTCTGGCACCTCAGATGGGATATCTGGCTTCCAAACAGTAGAAAATATGGACTATACTGTGTGGTCAGCTGTTTTTTATGGTCCTAAGTCCGAACATGACTGGCTGGAGGAACTGGTCCCATTTTGTTGCCGTGTTCCTGGCCTGTTTGTTGAGAGACCTGAAAATGTTGGCAGTAAATAACATCAGGCATTTTATGTCCCTATGTTAGTCCATAGTACTCATACTATATAGGTGTAAATTGGCCAGTTGACATTGCACAGACCACTGGATGGTGCCATCAAGCTTCTCAACCAAGCCATTTGTTTGAGGGTTGTATGGGGAACAGAAGCTCCGTTGAATGCCATAAGGTCATAAGGTTTCACCTGCTTTTTGAACTCTGTCCCCTGGTCTGTAAGTAGTCTTTGAGGTAAACCAAGATTGTATACAAATTCCAAAATACAGTTGGTCACCTCTTCTGCTGATATATTCTTCAGAGGACAAGCCTCTGCCCACTTTGTAAAATAAAAGTTAATACAGATGTATTGATTACTACCCTCAGTTACAGTCAGCTTAATGAGGTCCATCCCCACTAGTTCAAATGGCTCTTACCTAAAAATTAAGAGTTGCATGATTGAACACTTGTACAGGAAGCTTGTAAGCACATTTAGCTGCATGGGATATTAATTGCAGAAATAAACTCACCTCTCTGGGTATGTTTTTTTTCTTCTTCTTCTTTTAGGCTGGCACTGGCCTGGCAATCAGGACACAATATTCCAACATTTTGTTGGATTTTACCTAAAAATGTGGTGGCACATTACTGGGATAAAGAGGCCAGCTGAAACAAACAACCGACAAGATGAACATGAGTCAAAGCAGCAAGGTTCGTGAGGGTCTGATTTATGACAGCAGTACAGAACAAATTAATTGCAATGACTGTGGTGTGAGTATAGCTCAGGGAAAGCAAAGTAAAATCCTTCTGTAATCGAGACTAACAACTTAAAATTAAAAGCAAAAAAGGACCACAAGTCATCAAAAAGCCACCTACACACAATAAGTTGTAAACTATCACAGACTGACATCCATGAAAGCAGCGCAGTCGGAGAGGATGTGACTGCTGTTTTTAGTTATTTACACTGTGCTCTGACGTTATTTAATACTAGGGTATTTGATGCTATCATGTATTCCATGGAGTCGGCCATCTCCTCCTGCTGCGCTCTGTAGAGGACAATGTGATGGTGAGACAGCGTCAATTAAATAGTAAGAACGAATTATTATTTAAGTTTTGAGTTGGATTTTACAAGGTGTTTATGGACCAATGATCAATCAGTACAAGCGCAATTAACACTGCTGGATTTATCTTCATGATGTATGGAGAGAAAAAACTGTGTGAGGCTTCAATACTTGAAAATATAAAGAGTAATCATTATGGACTCCCGGTGGAGCTAGCACAGGAGATGGCCGCACGTCCCCCCCCCTAATTCGGTGACTTAAACTTAAACTACTTATAAACAAGAAATTGTCACGATGAGACAAAATATGCTAGACTTGCGCTGTCAAGGTTCAACAGTGTGACTGGAGCAATGATCAGGTGAAGAATGGATGAAGAGCCGAGGTAGAAATACTGTGGGAGATGGTTGATGACAAGCAGGTGTGAGCAGCGGGAGCAGTTGATGACTGATGACGAGCAGGTGTGCGCAGTCAGATTCTCCGGCATGAAAGAGGGAGAAACCAAACGGAACAAGGAACAGGGCAGGCCAACAGAAAAATAATAAATAAAACAAGAACTCACAGCCGGCTGGACCCAAACACAACAGTACCCCCTCCTCAACGGACGCCCCCAGGCGGACCGCCAAGCTTGTCCGGGTGGGCCCTGTAAAAGTCCTCCAGTAGGGTCTCGTCCAGAATTTGGCAGGCAGAAATCCACAACCTCTCCTCCGGACCATAGCTGGCCCAGTTTACCAAGTACTGGTAACCCCAACCTCATTGTTGCACATCCAAGAAGCGGCGTATAGGCCAGATGGCTGCATGGAGGAGGTGGAGCTGCCACTGGGATGGAGAGTGGACAGGTGGAGACTGGCTTGACCAGAGAATTGTGGAAAACCAGATGGATCTTGAGATTAGGCGGTAGCCTAAGCCTGACGGTGGAGGGATTCAGGACCGCCTAGACGGTATAAGGACCCACAAACCAAGGGGTGAGCTTCTTGGAGGAAGTCTGCAGCAGGAGATCCTGGGAGGAAAGCCACACCTTCTGGCCGGGCTGGTAGACAGGAGGGTGGCGATCAGCCAGGAGTTTATTGCGGGAAGCAGTACGTTGGAGTGCTGCCCTGGCCTCCTTCCACACCCGTTGACACCGCCGAAGGTGAGCCTGAACAGAAGGGACCGTCACCTCCTCTTCCAGGGCAGGGAAAAGCTGGGGAAGGAAACCCATGGCACACATGAATGGAGAAATCCCAGTGGCAGCGATAGGCAGGGAGTTGTGCTCCATGTGAATGGGATATGGTACACCACACACCTAAGAGCCGCCCCCAGATCCTGATTGGCCTGCTCGGTCTGTCGGTTGATCTGAGGATGATAACCGGAGGAAAGGCTGACAATGGCACCGAGGGCTTGGCAAAAGGACTTCCAGACCTGCGACTTCAACTGGGGTCCCCGGTCGGAGATGATGTCCTGGGGGATCCCGTGGAGGTGAAAAACATGGTGAACCAGAACTTTGGCTGTTTCTAGAGCCGTGGACATCTTGGGCAGAGGAATAAAGTGGACGGATTTGGAAAACCGATCCACCATGGTGAGTATGACGGTGTTGCCTTGGGAGTTGGGCAGGCCAGTAACAAAGTCCAGGGCGATGCGGAACCAGGGCTGACCGGGGACTGGAAGGGGGCGGAGCAGACCGGCAGGCGGTTGATGGGAAGGCTTAGCACGGGCGCACACCTCGCAAGTGGCCACAAAGTCCCGTCAGTCCTTCTCCGCAGTGGGCCATCAGAACTGTTGGCGGAGCAGTGTTCTGGCCATACATGTGTGGCAGCTGAATTTGGACGTGTGCGCCCACTGAAGGACCTGGGAACGGACGCACGGAGGGACATAGAGGCGATTGGTTGGTCCGTTACCAGGGCCAGGGTCCTTAGACTGGGAGCGACGGACGGCAGATTCCACTTCCTGGGCCAGGGAGGCGACGAGACAGGAATGGGGAAGGATGAAGTTAGGAGGGTTCTCTGGGTCTCTGGGTCATCAAGGAAGTGGAGACGAGACAGCCGGATCCGGACGCAGCAGCCCACACTCCATAACAAAACCCAGAAATTGTACGGATGGAAGACTGAACTCACATTTCTCAGCCTTGACAAATAGTCTGTTCTCAAAGAGCCACTGCAGCACCAACCGGACGTGTTGGACTGGGTCGTGGGAGAAGATCAGAATATCGCCAAGGTAGACAAAAACGAACCAATGTAAGTAATCGTGGGACACATCATTAACCAGAACCTGGAAGACTGCGGGAGCGTTAGTGAGACCGAAGGGCATAACTAAGTACTCATAATGACACAGCGGAATATTAAACGCAGTCTTCCACTTGTCCCCCTCCCGAATCCGCACCAGGTGGTAAGCGTTCCTAAGATCAAGCTTAGTGAACGTGGTGGATCTGGAGTAAGACTCGTTGACTGAATCCATAAGAGGCAGAGGATATTCATTCCAAACAGAGATTGCATTGGGCCCCCGATAGTCGATGCACGGATGAAGGGTGTTATCTTTTTTGGCAACAAGAAGATTCTGGAATCCAGCGCCCAATGGCGATGAGGAAGGATGAATCTTTAATGTACTGCTCCATAGTCTCTCTCTCCGGACGGGAAAGCTTAAACAGGTGGCTGGAAGGAAGGGGAGCATCCGGGAGGAGGGCTATGGAGCAGTCATAAGGGTAGTGGGGGTCAAGGACATCGCCTGGTCCTTACAAAAAGCCAAGGCGTGGTTGTGGTACTCTGTGGGAACTAAAGACAGATCAGGGGAGTCAGGTGTCCCGGATGGTGCAGGGGCCCTACCGGGGACTTGCGTCGACAACAGACAGGAGGAATGACAGGCCGTACTCCAATTCCTGATCTTCCCCCGTCCACATTAGGGTCATGGATGACGAGCCAGGGGAGACCGAGAACGATGGGCGTGACCAGGGAGGAAACGAAGTGAAAAGAAACACCTGCCTGGAACACCTCCCTAGGGAGGCGCCCAGGAGGCATCCTTACCAGATGCCCTCAAACTGGCTCTTTCAACGCGAGGGAGCAGCGGCTCTACTCCGAGCTCCTCTCGGATGATAGCTGAGTCTCACCATACTCTAAGGGAGACGCCAGCCACCCTCCTGAGGAACCCATTTCGGCCGCATGTACCCTTGATCTCGTTCTTCGGTCATGACCCAGCCTTCACATGACCATAGGTGAGGGTAGGAACGAAAATTGCCCGTAGATCGAGAGCTTTGCCTTCTGGCTCAGCTCTCTTTTCGTCACAACGGTGCAATACACAGAATGTAATACCGCACCGGCTGCTCCGATTCTCCGACCAATCTCATGCTCCATGGTCCCCTCACTCGCGAACAAGACCCCAAGGTACTTAAACTCCTTCACTTGAGGTGTGAATGTGTGTGAGTGTTTATCTGATGAGCAGGTGGCACCTTGTACAGCAGCCTCGGCCACTGTGTGTGAATGGTGAATGTATCCTGTACAATGTAAAAGTGCTTTGAGTAGTCGTCAAGACTAGAAAAGCGCTATATAAATACAGCACATTTACATTTACAGCACTTTCAAGTAGCTGTAATAAAACCTCTTCTAAAAAAGCCCAACCTTGATTCAGATGTTTTATCCAACCTTCTATTTCTCTCTAAGATTCTTGAGAAAGCAGTCGCCAAACAGCTGTGTGACTTTCAACATAGCAACAGCTTATTTGAGGATTTTCAGTCAG
>NC_045755.1:356478-356582 GCF_008692095.1 Etheostoma spectabile
TCATCATAGCACAGAGACAGCACTTGTGAAAATTGCAAATGATAAACCTAATTGCATCAGACAAAGGACTTATCTCTGTACTGGTGTTATTAGATCTTAGTGCT
>NC_045755.1:356897-357063 GCF_008692095.1 Etheostoma spectabile
AACTAATCAGTTAGCTAAACTTCAAATGTGCCTTCAGGATATTAAAACCTGGATGACCGGTAATTTTCTAATGTTAAACTCAGATAAAACAGTTATTGCACTGGGACCCAAGCACCTCCGTAACGCATTATCCAAAGATATAGTTACTCTGGATGGCATCACCCTG
>NC_045755.1:357073-359505 GCF_008692095.1 Etheostoma spectabile
CCACTGTGAGGAATCTTGGAGTTATCTTTGATCAGGACATGTCCAATTAATTCCCACATAAAGCAAATTTCAAGGATTGTCTTTTTTCACCTACGTAATATTGCAAAAATCAGGAATATCCTGTCTAAAAATGATGGGCCAAAACAGGAAGAGTGTGGTTTTATGTTCTGGTTCATGCAGAAACGTGCTGCAGCAGTTCTGGATCAGACTGAAGGAGTCGTTAGTGGATTTTCGAGCATGCCTGATATTCTACATGTTTAAAACAAGAAAGGATACCCAAACTTGGAAGACCACTATACTCGGAAAAAACATAATTATTGCAAGTAAATGTAAGAAAGGACTAGTGTCCACCATACCTTGGCCATATACTTTAGTATGTCTTATGACCCTCGGTAAGAAGTTTAGGTTTTTTAAATGCCTGTAGATACAAATAGAACAAGCACTGACCATGAGCTTTGGATTTTTCTGTGTGTTGCTGCAGTTGTGGAATGCATTTGCATCAAATCAAGACCTTGTGATGGGGTCAACCTATCAAGCCGTGTATCAGTACTATAAGTCCCTGGAGCACCGCCCTGTACGGCAGCGGACGAGCACCAACATGGAAGATGCCAGAGCCCTTTACGGCAGAGCGTTCACCATTGTTTGTCTGGAAATTCTCTTGATGAAGAGAAACTGTTAAAACAATCAACGATCAGGGATGCGTCCCGGATTCTGCAGTGTGGGAACTTGGATAACACTGAGGTGAAACTCAGCCTCTCACGAGCTTTTTGAGCCCAAGCAAGGTCTGAGGACATAACGTGTAGATAACTGGATGAACACGCCTATAAGCTTTAGGCAGCAAATGTCTCATACAAAGGCCTTTGTGTGCAGCAAATGCAGTGCAGAAAGAGCAGAGAAGGAGGTCCCGGTTCGGTTGTCAGGAAGACGCAGTCCTGGTGATGGATGCATCCAGGGGGAATTGACCGTGGCTGGACGAGCCACCGACAAAAAAACAAAGCCGGGCTCCGGTGGAAGAACATTGTTCCTAAAGCCATGAGTCAGATTGAAACGGCAGAACAGAAGGTGTCTCTGAAGGGGGACTGGTTTGTCCCCGGCACGAGGTCTTACATCGCAGCAGGAATGGGGTGAGAAGCTGCACAGGACATTCCCCTGACATGAACCTCTTGAGAAGGCACCCAGACGTTACCCATCACAGGCCTCCCTGCGAGGTTTAAGGATAAGTCGTGGATCTGGAGAGGAATGTGGCTATGAGTCAAAAGGCAGCTGAAGTCCACACCATCTTCTGAATTTCGAAAGACCGTGATACCTGGAAATGTTCCAGGACTCTGTTCACGTCTCAACGCCATCAGTGCCATTACAGTCATTGAGAGCAAAGGGGTTTCCTGTTGGGGAGTTCTGAGAGTGTCCTCGCTGTCGCAGAGAATAAGATGAAGACAGTTTTGGCGTACAGACTCTGATGTGGAAGACAAGGAAGGTATAAACTTCAAAAAATGGGTAACTGAAACAACAGAGTTGGACACCTACAACTCCCTTAAAGGAAGGAAAGGAAAACAGGGCCATTTAGATCCACCCAGAGAGGGAGCAGCCAAAGTACACTGTGGCCGGCTTCCAAATCCGGTGAAAGAGGTCACCGCAGTCTAAAGGAATTCATTGTGAACTACTCACGAGTTCAAGAAAACATTCGTGTAGCTGTCAACTGCCGCTGTAATTAAGTTCATTGACAAGGCAACAAACAATCAAAAGATTGGTCCCAGTAGTAGGCCAAGAAAATGATCTCTTGTAGAAGTCCGTTTTGATCCGAGAGGCCAAGAACACTCGTGCTGGGGCTTCGTAACGTCCAGGAAAGCTTTCTAACAATCTGCTTTCAGAAAACTGGACCAGTGCTCTCTCACGACAAGTTCATGTGGACAAGCCTGGAGAAAGAAGTACTCCAACTCCAAGGAAGCCTGTTCCTGTCTACAATAAATGCCAGAGCTAAGCTGGTGGTGAGGTGATGATTAGTCCAGAGAATCAGACGAAGAAGGAAAGAAGCGAACCTCGTGAGGAAGACAGGACCTTTGTTATCTGCAAAGTGAAGGACACCAATGGGGTTCTGATTTCAGTCAGCCAAGGCCGAACATCTGTAGCTTTTCACGTGACACGGTGGTAAACGCAGTAAGGAGGACCTTACAGGCACATTGGCGTGGCCATGGATTTAGCCTTGCTAAAGGCCCTGGTTTTTTTTTTTCTTTTTGGGACCAGAGCTGCAGAAACTCAAGCAACGGACCATGGTGCCAAAAGTGGCAAACTAAGTCGGGTCGATTTCCATCGTTTACAGGTGCAGTAACATGCTTGAAGGACGTCATACATGAATCGCCACAGTTTTCTGACTTAACAGGCAGATGTCAGTGTCCCGATGAAGATTGACTGTTAAAAATAGTCTGGCACAGCCG
>NC_045755.1:359530-359746 GCF_008692095.1 Etheostoma spectabile
TTTTAGCTTCTCTGCATTGGCTTCCTGTAAAATCCAGAATAGAATTTAAAATTCTTCTCCTGACCTAGAAAAATCCACATGGTCAGGCACCATCTTATCTTAAAGAGCTCCTAGTACCCTACTACCCCACCAGAGCGCTGCGCTCCCAGAATGCAGGGTTACTTGTGGTTTCTAGCGTCTCTAAAAGTAGAACGGGAGCCAGAGCGTTCAGCTATC
>NC_045755.1:359756-359895 GCF_008692095.1 Etheostoma spectabile
GCTCCTCTCCTGTGGAACCAGGTTCCAGTTTGGGTTCGGGAGGCAGACCGTCTCCACATTTAAGAGTAGGCTTAAGACTTTCCTCTTTGATAAAGCTTAGCTTAGTTAGGGCTGGCTCAGGAAAGTCCTGAACCATCCC
>NC_045755.1:359905-364340 GCF_008692095.1 Etheostoma spectabile
CGCTATAGGCAAAGAGATAACTGTTGTTGTGATTAAGTACTATATAGATTAAATTGAATTATCTCTCTCTCATTGCCACCTCCTCTAGACAGAGGGATGGTTATGTCTCTCTCTCTCTCTCTCGTCCACCTCCTCTAGACAGAGGGATGGATATATCTCTCTCTCTTGGTACCTACCCTTATGTTTTGTGCTGCTTGGGGGACGGAAAATGGGGCAAGTTAAACCGATTTATGTACAAGGAGAGAGAGAGAAGAGAGAGACCCTCCCTCTGTCTAGAGAAGATGGTAGAGGAGAGAGAGAGCGAGAGACCCATCCCTCTGTCTAGGGAGTGGTGTGTGAGAGAGAGAAAAGAGAGAAGTCTAGAGGAGAGGAAGAGAAAGAAGAGAGAAGAGATCCATCCCTCTGTCTACGAGTAGATGGTGTGAGAGAGAGAGATAATCCATCCCTCTGTCTAGAGGAGGTGGACTAGAGAGAGAGAGAGAGACATAACCATCCTCTGTCTAGAGGAGGTGGCAATGAGAGAGAGATAATTCAATTTATCTATATAGTACTAATCACACAACGTTTATCTCTTTGCCTATAGCGGCGTAACTAAGGGATGGTTCAGGACTTTCCTGAGCCAGCCCTAACTAGCTAAGCTTTATCAAAAGGAAAGTCTTAAGCCTACTCTAAATGTGGAGACGGTCTCTCCGAACCCAAACTGGAACCTGGTTCCACAGGAGAGAGCCTGATACTAACTCTCGGCCTCCGTTCTACTTTTAGAGACCTAGAAAACCACAAGTAACCCGCTTCTGGGAGCGCAGCGCTCTGGTGGGTAGTAGGTATAGGGCTCTTTAAGATAAGATGGTGCCTGACCATTGGATTTTTTAGGTCAGGGAAGATTTTAAATTCTATTCTGGATTTTACAGGAAGCCAATGCAGAGAAGCAAAACAGGAGAAATGTATCTCTTTTCCTGGTTCCTGTCAGCACCGTGCTGCAGCATTCTGGATCAGCTGAAGAGTCCTTTATGGATTTCTCGAGCAGCCTGATAATAAAGAATGTCAGTAATCCAGCCTAGAAGTAACAATGCATGGACTAGTTTTTCTGCACATTTTTAGACAGGATATTCCTGATTTTTGTGCATATTACGTAGGAGGAAAAAGACAATCCTTGATTTGCTTTATGTGGGAATTAATTGGACATGTCCTGATCAAAGATAACTCCAGATTCCTCACAGTGGTGCTGGGCCAGGTGATGCATCCAGAGTAACTATATCTTTGGATAATGCGTTACGGGGGTGCTTGGTCCCAGTGCAATAACTGTTTATCTGAGTTTAACTTAAGAAAATACCGGTCATCCAGGGTTTTAATATCCTGAAGCACTTTGAAGTTTAGCTAACTGATTGTTTCAACCGGCTTGATCGATAGATATATGTGAGTATCATCTGCATAACAATGAAGATTTATGGAGTTTTTCTAATATTACTGCCTAAAGGAAGCATATATAAAGTGAACAGGATTGGACCGGCGCACAGATCCTTGTGGGACTCCTGACTAACTTTGCGTGCACAGAGGATTCCGTTAACATGAACAAACTGAGATCGATCTGATAAATAAGACTTAAACCAGCTTAGGGCAGTCTCTTTAATGCCAATTAAATGTTCCAATCTCTGTAATAAGATATGATGGTCAATGGTATCAAATGCAGCACTAAGACTCATAACACCAGTACAGAGATAAGTCCTTTGTCTGATGCAATTAGGTTTATCATTTGCATTTTCACAAGTGCTGTCTCTGTCTATGATAACTCTAATCCTGACTGAAAATCCTAAATAAGCTGTTGCTATGTTGAAAGTCCACAAGCTGTTGCGGACTGCTTCTCAAGAATCTTAGAGAAAATAGAAGGTTGGATAAAACATCTGAATCAAGGTTTGGGCTTTTTAGAAGGGTTTTATTACAGCTACTTGAAGTGCTGTAATGTAAATGTGGCTGTATTTATATACGCTTTTCTAGTCTTGACGACTACTCAAAGCACTTTTTACATTTAAAGGATACATTCACCATCACACACACGTGGCCGTGGGCTGTACAAGGTGCCACTGCTCATCATAAACACTCACACACATTCACACCTCAAGTGAAGGATTTAAGTACCTTGGGGTCTTGTTCGCGAGTGAGGGACCATGGAGCATGAGATTGGTCGGAGAATCGGACGCCGGTGCGGTATTACATTCTGTTATTGCCACCGTTGTGACGAAAAGGGAGCTGAGCCAGAAGGCAAAGCTCTCGATCTACCGGGCAATTTCTCGTTCCTACCCTCACCTATGGTCATGAAGGCTGGGTCATGACCGAAAGACAGAATCCAAGGGTACAAGCGTCCGCAAATGGTTTTCCTCAGGAGGGTGGCTGGCGTCTCCCTTAGAATAGGGTGAGAACTCATCATCCGAGAGGCTCGAGAGTAGAGCCGCTGCTCCTTCGCGTTGAAAGGAGCCAGTTGGATGTTCGGGCATCTGTAAGGATGCCTCTGGGCTCCTCCTAGGGAGGTGTTCCAGCCAGGTGTTTCTTTTCACTTCGTTTCCCCCTGGTCACGCCCTCGTTCGCGGTCTCCCCTGGCTCTTCATCCATGACCCTAATGTGGACGGGGAAGATCATTGGAGTACGCCTTTCATTCCTCCTGTCGTTGTCGACGCAAGTCCGGTACCCCTGCCCCATCCGGGACACCTGACTCCCCTGATCTGTCTTAGTTCCCACAGAGTACCCACAACCACGCCTTGGCTTTTGTAAGGACCAGGCGATGTCCTTGACCCCACTACCCTTATGACTGCTCCATAGCCCTCCTCCCGATGCTCCCCTTCCTTCCAGCCACCTGTTTAAGCTTTCCCTTCCGAGAGAGAGACTATGGACAGTACATTAAGTCAATCATCCTTCCTCATCGCCATTGGCGCTGGATTCCAAATCTTCTTGTTGCCAAAAAGATAACACCCTTCCCCGTGCATCGACTACGGGGGGCCCAATGCAATCTCTGTTTGGAATGAATCCTCTGCCTCTTATGGATTCATCAACGATCTTACTCCAGATCCACCACGTTCACTAAGCTTGATCTTAGGAACGCTTACCACCTGGTGCGGATCGGGAGGGGGACAAGTGGAAGACTGCGTTTAATATTCGCTGTGTCCTTATGATACTTGGTTATGCCCTTCGGTCTCACTAACGCTCCCGCAGTCTTCCAGGTTCTGTTAATGATGTGTCCCACGATTACTTACTGGTTCGTTTTTGTCTACCTTGGCTATATCTGATCTTCTCCCACGACCCAGTCCAACACTCCGGTTGTGCTGCAGTGGCTCTTTGAGAACAACTATTGCAAGGCTGAAATGTGATTTCAGTCTTCCATCCGTACAATTTCTGGGTTTGTTATGGAGTGTGGTGCTGCGTCCGGATCCGGCTGTCTCGTCTCCACTTCCTTATGATGACCCGAACCCAGAGAACCCTCCTAACTTCATCCTTCCCCATTCCTGTCTCGTCGCCTCCCTGGCCCAGAAGTGGAATCTGCCGTCCGTCGCTCCCAGTCTAAGGACCCTGGCCCTGGACGGACCAACCATCGCCTCTATTTCCCTCCGTGCGTCCCTTTCCCAGGTCCTTCATTGGGCGCACACGTCCAATTCAGCTGCCACACATGTATGGCCAGAACACTGCTCCGCCAACAGTTCTGATGGCCCACTGCGAGAAGGACTGACGGCCTTTGTGGCCACTTGCGAGTGTGCGCCGTGCTAAGCCTTCCCATCAACCCCTGCCGGCTGCTCCCCCCCTTCCGTCCCCGGTCAGCCCTGGTTCCGCATCGCCCTGGACTTGTTACTGGCCTGCCCAACTCCCAAGGCAACCACCGTCATACCCACCATTGTGATCGGTTTTCCAAATCCGTCCACTTTATTCCTCTGCCCAAGAGGTCCACGGCTCTAGAAACAGCCAAAGTTCTGGTTCACCATGTTTTTCACCTCCACGGATCCCCCAGGACATCATCTCCGACCGGGACCCCAGTTGAAGTCGCAGGTCTGGAAGTCTTTGCCAACCCTCGGTGCCATTGCCACCTTTCCTCCGGTTATCATCCTCAGATCAACCGACAGACCCGAGCAGGCCAACAGGATCGTGGCGGCTCTTAGGGGTGTGGTGTACCAATCCCATTCACATGAGCACAACTCCCTGCCTATCGCTCCACTGGGATTTCTCCATTACTGTGGTCCATGGGTTTCCTTCCCCAGCTTTTCCCTGCCCTGAAAGAGAGTGACGTCCCTTTCTGTTCAGGCTCACCTTCGGCGGTGTCAACGGGTGTGGAGGAGGCCAGGGCAGCACTCAAACGTACTGCTTCCGCAATAAACTCCTGGCTGACATCCGCCACTCCTGTCTACCAACCGGCCAGAAGGTGTGCTTTCCTCCCATTCCATCCGGCTGCAGACTTCCG
>NC_045755.1:364365-365816 GCF_008692095.1 Etheostoma spectabile
ACAAAAACTGCCTTTAGGCAGAAACCTCGGTTCAGAAACAGGCTCTTGGGATGGGGTGGTTGGTGTCTGCTGAAGGGCTGGTTGGTCACAGGTTGGGGTTTGACATGAAAGAGTTAGTTTGTAGTAGTTCGTGTAGCATAGCAGGGCACTGTGGGCGTTTTTACAAGGGCACAGCGAGACGTAGCTGTGGCACCGCAGGCAGAGCGTAGCAGGATTGTAACATGGCATCGAGGACATGTAGCGGGACCCAGACATGGACAGCTGTACACTGATTTTGGCGCCCCGCCTGATCCGAGGAAAAGTGTTGGGGGGGGAAAAGAAATAAGGCAAAAAGAAATAAAGGTCTCCGGGGAATGGGAAATATGACCCCCGGAGAGCAAATTTAGGTAACCAGATCATTCGGGACATGGATGCACAACAAATGAAAAGATAGATGATGAGAGGAGTCGTGTGTCAAAGGAAGTCCCCAAGCAGGAGCAGTCTAAAAAAGAGAGAGAGAGAGAGAAGGAGAGAGAGGTGAAGAGAATGACAATCACCACGGTTTCTAAGCAAGAGGGGTTGGCTATGAAGAGAGAGAAGAGAGAGTGAGAGAGAGGGGAGAGGAGAGAGGACGAGGAGCAGAGGGAGTGAGAGGGAGAGAGAGAGGAGCGGGACGAAGAGAGCAGACCCGAGAGAGGAACTCAGAGGAGCCACCCCAAGAAACACAGAGACCCGGGAAGAGACATAGAGGGGAAACCATGGCCTCCCACTGTCTGCGGGGGGTGGCCCTCTATGATGAGGAGAGAGAGAGGAGCGAGACATGGACCATCCCCCCCCCCCACAACCAATGCTACGGAGGTGCGGGATACGAGAGAGAGAGAGGAAGAGGAGCTGGAGGGAGAGAGAGAGAGACATGGCCCATCCATGTCTAGCGGAGGTGGCTATGAGAGAGAGAGGAGAGAGGAGAAGAGGAGAGAGAGAGTGAGGAGCGATGAGAGATAGAGGAGAGAGAGACATGGCCATCCCACTGTTCTAGCGGAGGTTGCTATGAGAGAGAGAGAGGAGGAGAGAGGACAGACCATCCCATGGTCTAGCGGGTGGCTATGAGAAGAGGAGAGAGAGAGAGAGAGAGAGAGACCCATGCCCATCACTGTCTAGCGGAGTGGTCATGAGAGAGAGGAGAGAGAGAGAGAGAGAGAGACATGACCATCCCACTGTCTAGCGGAGGTGGCTATGAGAGCGAGCGAGAGACGAGAGAGAGACATGACCATCCCACTGTCTAGCGGAGCGTGGCTATGGAGATATTTTTATTGGACACAATCATTTATATGTATTCAACATAAAGGTTAAGTAAACAAAGGTATAACATAACTAAACTGTAGGGTGGCCTACTATTAAAACAACAAACAAAAAGAACCCTGTCTTGAAAGTAAGATAAGATAAGATAACCTAACAAACCATAAGGGCCCAAA
>NC_045755.1:365828-365971 GCF_008692095.1 Etheostoma spectabile
ATGACTTACCTTCCTAACTAAACAAAACAGGAGAAAAATAAACACATTGAAAGGTCCACCCGTACAATTAGAAACTGAACAATATACAAGCAAAGAAACAACTTCTGGCAGGTTGGGAGGCGAGGAGAAATGGAGACGGCCTG
>NC_045755.1:365981-377719 GCF_008692095.1 Etheostoma spectabile
GCTTCCCTCTGTCTCTCTCCGACGGTCGCCATCTTGCTCCATTAAATAGACGGTGGTACGCAGCTGCCGCCAATCACAGATAGGACTCAGCTGCCCCCACCAATCAACATCGAGCAACGGCACAGCCTATTTACATAGGAAGAAAAATATAGGACAGGCACACACTAAACGAAAACAAATACGACCCCAGTCGTAACACTCTCTCTCACCATCTCCTCTAGACAGAGGGATGGATACCTCTCTCTCACACACCCACCTCCTCTAGACAGAGGGATGGGTCTCTCTCTCTCTCTCTCCAATATGTCTAGACACATACATGTTCCGTTCATGGTCATACACGTGTTGGTCTGAATTGTAAAAAAACAACAACGAATTTTAACCATGACCTTGCTTTGTGCCTACTAATGGAAAATAAATAAATAACTACAATTCAGACTGGTGGACTCTTATGTTAACACTGTATTAAAGTCATGTAAAGTGTGTGTTCATAGACTGTATATTAATTGTAGAGTTTATGGTTTTGTTGCGTATCCTCAGTCTTACCTACAAATAGGCACACACACACACACGTACGTTTGGGACTGTTTCACACATGGAAAATGCATTTCTCACCTGAACAGTAAACCCTTTCCTTTGTAGCCTAATGGCAGAGTACAACATATGAAATACAAACATATTGAGCAACATGCTTATTTGTGACCGTCACATAGTGACAGTAATCATAATTGGCAAGGAACCATGTTTCACTTCTCAAACATACAAGAACTTTCCTCCTGCCCATCCGCCAGCTCAGTTTCAACAACACACTCACTGCATTGTCACTCACTTCCGTTGTTTGCTTGTGTTGTTAGGGCTTTTATATTTGTGTTGTAGCTTTTGCGTTTGTATTGTGGCTTTTGCGTTTGTATTGTGGCTTTTGTATTTGTGTTTAACTTTTGTGTTTTGTTGTGGCTTTAGTGTTTGTGTTGAACCTCTCGGCCACTATAGTGCTGGACCGACCACTCGATAGGTTTGATTTGGCCTCAAAGCCAGCGCCAGCTCACATCAGACACAAGGGTCGGACCAGTGCTGTCCTTTGCATGTCACTCCACTTGTTTGCTCACCCTTCATAACATGATGCCGTTATGTGTTCAGGTTGCCGTCCTTCTTTGACCTTGTGAAGAAGAGTCCGTCACTGTCTCAGATGATTTCTCCTATGGGATGCACAGAGTGGAGATTACCTGCAGCCAGGTACACTAGAAACACTGCATTACACCATAACATCATATACTGTTTAATCTTAGCACAGAGTGACTGTCGAATAAATTAAATGCATAACAGCTTTCCCACAGTTTTTTAACAGACAGAAAAAAAACAGTCACAGAAAACAACTAGTCAAAGAAAATGACACAAAAGTACTTGAAACATCCTATTAACCCAGCCTGGTAATTTCCTTTCACCAAATGGTGATCTTTGGATTCATTAAAAAGTCTGCCCCTGTGCCCCGTGCTATATTTCACTTTTATAATATAGCTCAGCTTCCTGTTACTCACAATTCTCGCCCATCGCAGCACAGATTTGGCAAGAGAGTTCCAGGTAAGGATTGTGTTAAGACCAACATTAGCCCTGCGTGCATAAACAAACTCCTGAATTCAACTGCCAACCAAAATCTGCTCAAGTTTTTGACACAATTTTTTTTTTTTTGTCTAGCAACGTATTATGTCATCAATGTACAAGTGCACATTTTGGATACTGTAGAACTCCAACACAAAACCTGGGTGTCAAGTGACGTCACAGAGCATATTGTTGTAAAGCCTAACTTTCAGGGATTTTGTTGTTGTTTTTACTTAAAGCCACTATGTCTATGTAGAATATGAAAATAAGACGGCAGGGGACATTGCCCTCCACTTTCCCTCAATAAATTGCATGATGGCGAGGGAATCATTTTTGCAGGATCACAAATGGACATGTTGATAATGTACAACTAAAATTCTAAAAAGCTGTAAATTAATCTTTCCCATTGTGTTTAGTGTGGAGCTCACCTGGACACCTGTTTGATGATGGCCACGACCCACTGAAAACGCTACTGCATCAACTCAGCCTCATTGGGTTTTCAGCCAATACGCGCCCTCCTCTACCTCCAGCTCTGCGGCAGAGATGGGCTGCCAGCCGCTCAGTGAGTAATGGAAGACGGAGCTCTGAAGAGACTCAAATTCCGCAGACTGACAACTGGGCCTGTGTGGGAGAGCTCAAATACATAACATTAATATATATAGTTTTTGGTTGGTGTTATTGATTCACAATGTCAAATAGTAGGTGGTTATATTATACAAAGGAAGGAAGGTGCTCAGGCTTTAGACTCAGAAATACTCTGATGTACTCTCTGACAAGGAAGGACATGCTTCCAAAAAGTCAGTTTGCAACACACACTATCTGCTGATTCCTCAAAGGAATTCCTTAATTCCTTTTATTTTCTCAGTCTGGACAGTAGTACTTGGTCTGCTAATTTAAACATGTAACGTACTGTGTAATAGTACACACACACACCACCATAAAATGTAGAGCCTTTTAATATTGTAACTAAAACCTATTTATTGGAATATTTTTGAAGTGAATTTGATACTGAGAGGATGATGTAATGAAATTGTCTATGCAAGTGCTCCGTTTCACAGTAACAACATACTGGACGAGCATCTAAATGTGGACAATAAAGTAGTGTACGGTAGTCTTTGTGGTCACTCCTGTATTTATTCTCTCTTGCAGTAGGAAATATTTGAGTTTGGTGTTCACAGTCTTGCATTTAAATAGTTAATGTGTGAATAAAGTATCTAGAAACCACTGACCTTCATTTTCCATGTTTTTGAAAACTGTAAATAGGGTGTATATACAAAAAAATCTCAAGTCAAAGTTTACTTTCTCGTCTCTTAAGAGCTTTCAGTTTTTTTTGTGCCACTGTTATGTCCCAGAGAGGTCCAGAAGTAAGGAAGAAACATGAAACGAATGTGTATTTATTTGTTGTCAAATACTGAATGTAACATTGCTATACAGATCAAATAAATAAATAATGTGAGCTAGTAAAGAAAAACCAATCAATAAACAAACTCTTCAATTAACTTAAATTCACATATATGCTTATAATTTCCAAGAAAGAAAAAGGGAAAACAAACCCTGCCTGTCTACTTAATCTTACCGATTAAAAACAGATTACAATACAAACAAGCCTGGTTCACATTAACCAAAGAAGCACAGTGGGTGGACTGCTAGATTAAATCACAGCTGTGCAGGGTGTCTGTTATGGACACTCTTCAGGTGCCACGGGAAAAATTAACTCGTGATTGGTGGACTGGGCTGATGACGTGAGACGGACTAAAGAGGAGGACGAGACTTGATTAGTGGTCTGGGGATGCTTTTCCAATTGGTGAAGATGAAGCTTTAATTACAATCCCAGAAGCAAGCTACAAACATGGATCTGGGTAAAATGGATTATTGTACATTCAAATGCTCCTCCAAGGTTGGGAAGTTTTCTTCTGACCCCAATGACCTTTGAAAGTGCTGTTTACACATGCACTTTATGCAGCTTTATGTAAAAGGCAATGTCCAAAGCAGGTGGACCCGACACGGTACTTAGCCGGCACAAAACTGGAAGAAGAAAAAAAACATCTAAGGGTGAAGAAGGGTGATAGGCAGAAAGACACCAACAAAATGTCAACTGGAGAGACGAGATACAGGAACTTCTGCGGCAAGGGCCAACGCCGAAAAATGACATCGCTTAGAGCAGTAATTCCGGGACCCCAGGGGGGTCACGAGCCAGAGAGGGGGGGGTCAAAAGTTGATTTCCAGAAATAAAATACAAATTTAAAACGATTAGAAATAGCATGTGTTAGCCATGATTTAACACAATTAAAACTAGTGGCTAAATTAAAATAAAATAATGAAGCCTATCACTTCCACCCTTCAAGCCCTCCTGAACACTTCAACCATTCACTGAAACGAGGGCAATCATATGACATCCGAGCTGGAGGACGCATTGGTGAGACCTCAAGCGACCGAACCTTGAAGACAGTGTTTAGTTCTAGACGCTGGCTGAGTTTGGATTTCAGTTGAGAGGGAACACCCACAGCTATCCAGGGCGGCTTTGGATGTGCTGATGCGTTTGGCACTACCTACTTGTGCGAAAAGACTTTTCGGCACTGACGTACCATAAAAATAAATACGATGGCGACGGAATGTGGGGTGATCTCCGTAGCGGTCTCCAACATTAAACCAGGATTGGACTTGCTGTGCTACAACATATTGCACATCCATCTCTTAGGTTAAGTTCAAATTAAGTATTGAGTAAAGTACTGTAGAATATGTAATGGCTGTTGTGTTATTTTGTGTTGTCAATATGCTTGTGTTTGGAGACGCCTATAGTGCGTGCGCGGTTGTGCGCAATGTTTTATATACATTTAGCGGGGGGGTCGCGAGTCCTTGCACCGTTACTTTAGGGGTGTGGGCTGCAAGTTTTGGGAACCCCTGGCTAGACACCTTTAAGTCGTAATGGGTGCTACAAAGAAGATGTGTTGTATTTTATTGGTCAGATTGTCCCAGACTTGTTGCGTACCAGTACATTTGTTATCGGGTTAATGCTAATAAACAACTTTTCTAACTAATATAGGTCTGCTACGTGGACAGCACCTAACGGTTACATCCTAATAACTATTTTACAAATTACATGTGAGCAAAGAATTAACATGCATTTGTGCATTAATAAAAGGTTTCTTTCCAACCAAACATTAACTTTTGTCGCCATGTTTCTGTGTAATCTGACAGCATCACTTCATATCTGATCAGATGTTTGATGAATCATAGTGAAGATTGTGTTATTGAGTGCTATTGATCCACATTTCAATACAACCAGTTAAAGGAACAATTGTAGTATTTAGGGGGATCTAATTGCAGAAATGGAATACAGTGTTCTATATTACTTTTTCCTTAATGCCTGAAACTAAGAATTGTTGTTTCCGTTTAGAATGAACCCTTCTTCCAATCTACATTGCATAAGAAGCAGTCCTCTCCACAGAGCCCCCATGTTGCATTGCAGTGTTTCAACAGAACAGAAAAACTAAATTGTGCTCTAAAGAGGCCTTTGATCATTTTTAAGTTACTTGAAGGCCACCAAAGGTGCTACTACGTGTTTGGAAAGGTAGAGGTGAGGGAAGGGGTTTTCAGTTGGTTGCAATATGCAATCTTACCACTGGATGCCACTAAATCCTACACACTGCTCTCAAAAAGTTGCCTGTTCTGTCTCCCAGAAGCCTTTCTAACAGGGAGATAGGTGGTGAGTGGGAGGTGCTGGGAGGTTGTGAACCGTCAGGGTCTCCTGGGACACTGACCGGATTGCGGCTTTGTTCTAATCTTATTTGGTTTGTCTGTTTTTGTGCATGCTCAGGCTTTGGAAATTTAAGAACGGTTTGTATCGTGCAGTTACAAATGAATCAAATTACTCGGATGTTGGATATAGTGCTAAATAAATCTTATCAAGGAAAACTACAATAAGTATAAAGGTATGCTGGCTAAAAACCATTCAGGAAATAAAAAGGCACAAATCACGTTATTGATGATGTTGTGCTTACTGTTTGAAGTATTTCTGAGATATTAATGCTGTCATACCATTTAAAAAATGACTTTAACCACTGTGTCAGCTGCATGTGTGTTGAAAGCATGCACTGATGCATGAAAAGTCATGTGTTACATGACAAATGTTTTACGCTGGAGAAAATTAGTGTAGTATGTGCTAAGGTAGACTCTCTGTCCACTTCAACACTGTACCCCACAGCGCTTCTTTTATCATCTAATAGAAAAGAATAGAATAAATCTTTCTTTTCCACCAGGGTGGAAATTTTTCTTTGGCTCACCAGACCTACAAGACGATAAACAGGCAGACAAAATCTCAGACATAGTGAGGAAAAAAGTTGAAAGAAAAATAAAACAGGATATTTAAAAGAAATCTTAATAGCCAGCTCAGAAGCAACAAACATTTTAAATTGTAGTTTTGTTTCATCACACGGATTCCCTAATGGACAGGTTATCAAGCTCATAGGCCTGGCACAGGTTAAAAAAAATATTCTGGTATACCACCATCATTTTTGTTATGTTTTCTATGCATCATTATTTATCATCACCTAACATATATTATTATGATCACATGAAGTCCAAGATTAAAATATGCAGAGCAAGCAATGACCACACAGCACAAAAAATCTAAACCACACGGCTTCATCTGGCCTTCTGTGAAGAGAAGTTGTCAAAGTCCAACTCCCAGATGACTTCTGACGGTGGAGAGACAATCTTTTCCCTCAGAGAACCGAGGTTACAACATAACCAAGTGCTCCTGAGTTTGTTGTAGATCTCGACATTTGAGAAAAAGAACATTCTCCAGCACATGCAGTCCTAACAGGTAGCGTCAGCCATAGGTCGAGGAAACAATGACGTGTATCTGAAAAATATCTCAGGGTTAGTATCTATGCTAATTAAAGTTTTTTTGCTGTTTAAGATATATTTTTGGGGCTTTTATTTGATAGGACAGATGAAGACAGGAATGAGGTAGAAAATCTGGGGATGACATGCATCCGGTTGGATTTAAACCCGGGCTGAGCCTGGTACATGGGGCACAAGCTCAACCAGTAAGCTACCAGATCGCCCCCTGATGTGGAAAGTTGACAACATCCTTTTTTTTAAACCTAAATTGGTATGTTATTTTAAACATAAATCCTTAAGATTTTCCACTCCAGGCAATGCACAGTTTTCCTTTGTGGTAGGTATCCTTAATTTGCTTTAGCTAGTCTCAGCTACTTTTTCCAGTCACAAAATGTTGCTGTCCATATATTAATACAGAGAAATTATAAACTGCACAGTAGCATAAGTTTCCTACTGGCCGATGGAGGTTCAGTGCCTTTAGGGTATCCTGACAGTGGATGTTTAGAGTCATTTTCCGACTATTATTAGATTCCAGACTAGAAAACTTTGGGTCACAAGGTGCTTTTTTAAACAATGGAAATCACAAGATGATGGAGGTATGGAGTGGTGGGGTGGCATGCTAGAGTGTGACATCAGTTCAGCGAGCTGGCTGAGTGTGGGAAATCCTGGTACTAAGCCTCAGCAATGAGAGCGTTTAGTTCTGGATGCAATAAGGAATATTACAAGTGAGGTGTGTTTAGACTGCAAAGTGGCAGTAGAAAGCTGGGTGGTGGTGGGGGCTGGAGGCAGCTGGAGCATCTAAAGCTAACATTTTACAACGTGTTGTCTACGTCCTGAGGTCCACACAAACACAGGGGGGCATCAGTAGGAGAATGATCTATTACAGATGAGATGAGTTAGGGAGACTGCCGCATGAGCTTGTGTTACAGTCAAATTCCTGTAGTTCTGGTTGATTTTCACAATTACACCTAAAAGCAAAAATGTGAACAAGCTTAGACTGTCCACATTGGACAAAGGACCAGCAATGGACAATATCCAATGCTTTAAACATTGTCTCATGTTTCCTCACGTTAAAAACTGCACCACAATAAACAGCTGATAACCAGCTGACTGCCAGCATGCACATAATACATGTACCTGTGAGGAAGAAAAAAACTGATCAGTATTCTGTAATTGTACTCACTAACAAGGACAAACAAAACAAACTAGGCAACCTTTAACTTCACTTCACAATCTATTTGTTTGTTAGATGCCCACAGTAGACTACTCATCATCATAATAAAATAAACTGAAAAGTGAAGCCAATCCTAAAGTGCCTTGAATCTGCATTATATTTCATTTCCACCGGGGGCGACTCCCCTGTTTGCAAAAGGAAGTCCATTTCCATAGAAGTGTATGGAAAAATTACCTTGATTTATTACAACAATGAACATTTTCATACTGAGTTTATGGTCTCAATTGCTACTTTCAAGTCTTCTTTAATACAGCATAATGTTCATTTTGTAAATTATGGTCCCATTTATTTAAAATTACAGTTGAGCAGGGGATGTTTAGGGCATGATCATGATAATGGCTTAGCAATGCATATCCATGTCCCTTTATACATTTCAGTCAGGAGAGACATGTTTGCAGATCTGCAAAATGTTTATTTACAGCATAATAATGTACAAAGTCGTTGGCGATTAGACTAGTTTGTGTATAGGGTAGAGAACATCACAACCCCCAATGGAATCTAGACACCGATGGTAGCGATGAAAGAGCCCGAAGACCAGAACAAAGGAGGCTCCGAAGGTTAGCAGGAGTAGACGATGACTTGATGTGAGGGGAGGTGGAGGAAGTCACAACATGATCTCTCACTAAGCGAAAACGTGAGAGATAACAACAAATGAGCAAAAAAAAAAGGCTATACAGTATATATATAAAATGTGGTTGTAATGCTGCTTGTAAAAATGTGGTAGGTCCCGACAACTCTTGACTGGTATTCCCATACACAATATAGGGCAGTCATCCTACTACTGGGTCCAGCGGACCAGAGCATGGATCCAGCAGCCTAGAGCCTGTTAGCTGAGCAGACTTCCAGAACCTCTGCTGACATCCAGCCGTCCAGAACCCTCCATCTGAGGTCCAGCCGTCCAGAGTCTACGCTGACTAACCTTCCAGAGTCTGCGTCAACCGACCTTCCAGAGTATGTGTTGACACGACTTTCCAGGGTCTGCGTTGACTGCTCGCCCAGGGTCTGCGTTGACTCGCGCCCAGAGTCTACGCTGACCGAGTCCACCTCAGAGACTGCCCCAGAGGCTTTTCCGGTCTCCGGTTCCCGAGACTGTCGTTGCCCGTACTTCGAAACTGGTCGTTGCCCGACCTCAGAAACTGTGCCGTTCCTGACACCTCAGAGACTGTGCCGTTGCCCACACCTCAGAGACTGTGGCTGTGTCTCAAATCGCGCACTTCCCTTAGTGCACTTACAGAAGTACACTTCGTGCACTACGTACTGTCTTGCATAGTGCGTAAATTTGACAGAGGAGTGTTGTCTCAATCGCGCACTACCGTGTGCACTTACCGGAAATGACGATCACATTTAATCCCTTCTTCTTCTGTACAATTGAATTTCACCTCGGGAGAGCATTCCAGTCTGCTATTGTGTTTCGCGAAAAAATTATTCCTGCTTTGTTTTGATCGTTTAACAAAAATAAATGTGATATGTTTGCTCCGTGTCCACCCAGGATGCCGATTGCACACCAGCCGTCATGTCACCCCCCCATTAGCTGAAAACAGTACACACAACTGGATCGTAATATTCGTTCTTGTTACTGCACTCTTAATTCATTAATTATACCTATTCTTTGCAGTCCACTCTTTTATGTATATACTTATGTTTCTGCTCTAAAAATCAGTAAAGTAAATATTCATTCATTACGTTACGTTACTGTTCATTTTAATGCTCAACGGTTTCATGAGGACATCCTTGTGGCCCATAGATAAGACTGTTGTTATGAAGCATTAACCCTTATGACTTACCTAATAGACAAACCATCATTACATCTTTTATATAAGTTGTATTTTTGTTCTAAATGGTCTTCATACAGTGACAATACAATAGAGAAAGCAGAGGGAACAGAATTGACATTTAAATAGACCCATTCCTTTATATTCATTATATGCTTGCTACAGTCATGCAACGTGTAATACAAAAGATAACAAAGTTAAATACTTTTAATATAATTTTATTTTTAAAATGTGCTTGTAGTTCTGCAGGCTCACCCCAGGCCGTAGCTAGTCTGATGGGGATAGGGACATGAGGGGGGACTTCAGACTCTCCAGGGGATACTTCTACGGTCTGATGGCCATCGTCACCCCTAAATGACGGCCCTCTGTTCCTCGTTTGTCCCTGAAGAGACGGGTTATACAGAATATACATCAGGTGGAGGCAGTAACAGCGGATACGTTTTAACATTACGCTACTGTTACCTGCAGACAATCAGCTGTTTTGCTGAGCTAACGCTCACATCAGATTATGTACAACTTGTTAAGATCACACATTTACCACTAAAATCTTCTACAGCAGGACAATAGTTTAACACAAACAACAATATACTACAACCCATGTAACGTTAGCTTATAACTTATTTGCCAATATGGTTAAACTGCCGCTGTTAGATAGCTAAGGTTGGCTTGCTAGCACGTCAAATTACGGTACTAATAAACGTTATAATTTGTGGTACAAAAATTGTCGACTGTAAAATTAACCAAATATACATTTACAAGTGGCTTATATGTATAGCAAAAAGACTAACGTTCAACTTTGTATTGCTCCGTCGGTCTCGCTATCGCGTCTTCGGCCGCCGCTATCTAGTTTTTCAACGGTTGTTAGCTCCGCCCCTTCCGCTACGTAGCCAAGATGGCGGCCGTTGAGTGTGGAAAGTGTCCATCGATCTACACTTAACTCTGTGACCGGTTTGAGTGCACCATCCGGGTATTTTAAGTGCACTGCATTTGACCGCACTTCGACAATGTGAACGCACTCAAATAGTTTATTTAGTACAGAATGCGCGATTTGAGACACGCCTGTGCCTTTGCCTGGCACCTCAGTAACTGTGCCTTGCCGACAACTCAAAGACTGTGCCGTTGCCCGACAGCTCAGAGACTGTCGTTGCCCGACACAGAGACTGTGCCGTTGTTCAGTGACCTCCTCCCCTGTTTTGTCGGTGGTCCGACCGACTTCTGACCCTGTTGCCTGGTTGCTGGACCCCCGACTTCTGTTCCTGTCACCTTTTGGCTGACCCGGTCTTCAGCCCAGTGACCTTTGCCAGTCTTCAACCCGCTGACTCTCACCGGGCTTCAGTCCAACTGCCCTTTTGCCTGCCCGTTCCTCTGAGGTTTCGGCCTTCACAGGCCTGCTTGGCCTTCTGAGGGGCTCGCCTTCGCAGACGGCCTCTAGAGGGCTTTTGCCTTCGTGGACGGCATCCAGAGAACTGCATCTTTGCCATCGGCCTCCAGAGGGGCTCCGCCTTCGCTACTCTCCTACAGTGAAGTATGCTTGCACATATTACCGCCAGAGGGATTCAACCTTTGTGCTCAGCCTCCAGAGAGACGCCGTCATCGCCGACCTGCTCAGCCTCCAGAGGGCCGCGTCTTCGCCGACCGCTCGGCCCCCAGACCAGCTTGGTTTATTAAATCCTCTATCACAGTTGATAGTGTCTGTGTTATTGTATTTCCTGTTTTTTTTGAAGTCTGTCTTTTCTCCCTAGTCTGTCTGTTTTTCAATTTCAATTTCAATTTTATTTAGTATCATCATACAAGCGTTATCTCAAGACACTTACAGATAGAGTGTGGTCTAGACCACACTCCAGAACTCGTTGTGTCAAAGGAAGTCCCCAGCAGTCTAAAACTATCACAGCATAACTAAGAGAGCAGGGTAAAGAGAGACCTGGCCAGGCTAGAACTCTCCCTAACCGGATCCCATCCCTCTGTCTAGAGGAGAGGGAAGAAGAGAGAGAGAGAGAGAGAGAGAGAGAGAGAGAGGAGATCCATCCCTCTGTCTAGAGGAGGGGGTGAGAGAGATATAGAGAGGAGAGATCCATCCCTCTGTCTAGAGAGTGGGGGGGTGGGGAGAGAGACCCATCCCTCTGTCTAGAGGATGTGGGTGTGAGAAAGAGAGAAGAGATCCATCCCTCTGTTCGAGGAGGAGGTGGATAGAGAGAGAGAAATAGAGAGAGAGAAATAACCATCCCTGTCTGGTAAGAGATGGGGGAGAGAGAGAGAAGAGACCCATCCCTCTGTCTAGAGAATGGGGGGGGAGG
>NC_045755.1:377744-382678 GCF_008692095.1 Etheostoma spectabile
CTAACCGGGATCCCATCACTTGTCTAGAGGGAGGATGGGAAGAGATGGAGAGAGAGACGGGGTGAGAGGAGCGCGAGCTTTGACTCTACCCTCCGGATCCCAATCCTCTGTTGAGAGGGAGAGAGAGGAGATGAGGAGATCCATCCCTCTGTCTGAGGAGTGTGGGTAGAGAGAGAGAGAGAGTAGAGCGAGAGATTCCATCCCTCGTCTAGAGGAGATGGGGGGGGGGGGGGGGGGGGGAGAGAGACCATCGCTCTGCTTAGAGTGGAGGTGGGTTTGTGAAGAGAGAAAAGAGATCCTCCTCTGGTCTAGAGGAGGTGGATGGAGGAGAGAGAGAGAGACAGAGAGAGAGGAGAGAGAAAGTAACCATCCCTCTGTCTAGGGAGATTGGGGGGGGGGAGAGATGAGAGAGAGAGGAGACCCATCCCTCTGTCTAGAGAGATGGGGGGGAGGAAGAGAGACACCCGTGTCAGAGGAGGAGGGGGTGAGAGAGCGAGAGAGACCCATCCTGTCTAGAGGAGATGGGGGGGAGGAGATGGGAGAGAGGACCCATCCTCTGTCTAGAGGGGTGGGTGTGTGAGAGAGAGGTATCCATCCCTCTGTCTAGAGGAGATGGTGAGAGAGAGTGTTAAGACTGGGTCGTATTGTTTTCGTTTAGTGTGTGCCTGTCCTATATTTTTCTTCCTATGTAAATCAGGCTGTGCCGTTGCTCGATGTTGATTGGTGGGGGGCAGCGAGTCCATCTGTGATTGGCGGAGCTGCGTCCACCCCGTCTATTTAATGGAGCAAGATGGCGACGCGGAGAGAGACAGAGGGAAGCCAGCAGGCCGTCTCCATTCTCCTCGCCTCCCAACCGCCAGAAGTGTTTCTTTGCTTGTATATTGTTCAGTTTCTAATTGTACGGGGTGGACCTTTCAATGTGTATTTTCTCCTGTTTTGTTTAGTTAGGAAGGTAAGTCTTGTATTTTTGGGCTGTATGGTTTGTTAGGATCTTATCTTATCTTCTTTCAAGACAGGGTTCTTTGTTTGTTGTTTTAAGTAGGCCACCCTACAGTTTTGTATTGTTATACCTTTGTTTTACCTTAACCTTTAGTTTGAATACTATAATGATGTGTGCCAATAAAATATTGGGACCTACACTTATGTTTTTTGCGCTGGTGCGGGGAAAATGGGCAAGTTAACCGATTATGTAACAGAGAGAGAGAGAGAGATGAGGAGAGACCCATCCCTCTGTCTAAGAAGATGTGTTGAGAGAGGAGAGGAGAGAGCGAGAGGAAAAAACCCATCCCCTTGTCTAGGAGGGGTGTGTGAGTGAGGGAGAGAGAAAGAGAGAGGGAGTCTAGAGGAGATGGGAAGAGAGAGAGAGAGAAAGAGATCCATCCCTTGTCTAGAGGGAGTGGGTGAGGAGAGAGAGAGTGATCCCCTCCCTCTGTCTAGAGAGCAGGTGGACGAGAGAGAGAGAGAGAGACATAACCATCCCTCTGTCTAGAGGAGGTGGCAATGAGAGAGAGATAATTCAATTTAATCTATTAGTACTTAATCACAACAACAGTTTTCTCTTTGCCTATAGCGGGTAAACTAAGGGATGGTCAGGACTTTCTGAGCCAGCCCTAACTAAGCTAAGCTTTATCAAAGAGGAAGTATTAAGCCTACTCTAAAATGTGGAGACGGTGCTCCCGAACCCAAACTGGAACCTGGTTCCACAGGAGAGGAGCCTGATAGCTAACGCTCTGGTCCCGTCTACTTTTAGAGACGCTAGAAAACCACAAGTAACCGCTTCTGGGAGCGCAGCGCTCTGGTGGGTAGTAGGTTATAGGGGCTCTTTAAGATTAGATGGTGCCTGACCATGTGGATTTTTCAGGTCAGGAGAAGAATTTAAATTCTATCTGGATTTTACAGGAAGCCAATGCAGAGAAGCAAAACAGGAGAAAAGTGGTGTATCTCTTTCCTGGTTTCTGTCAGAAACACGTGCTGCGCATCTGGATCAGCGTGAAGAGTCTTTATGGACTTTCTCGCAGCAGCCTGATAATAAAGAATTGCGTAATCCAGCCTAGGAGTAACAATGCATGGACTAGTTTTCTGCATCATTTTAGACAGGATATTCCTGATTTTGCAATATTAGTAGGTGAAAAAAAGACATCCTTGAGAATTTGTTTAGTGGGAGGATTAATTGGACATGTCCTGATCAAAGAAAACTCCAAGATTCCTCACAGTGGTGCTGGAGCCAGGGTGTGCATCCAGAGTAGTATACTATATCGGATATGCGTTACGGAGGTGCTGGGTCCCAGTTGCAATAAATGTTATCTGAGAGTTAACATTAGAAAAATAACGGTCATCCAGGTTTTAATCCTGAAGGCACATTTGAAGTTTAGCTAACTGATAGTTTCAACGGCTTGATCGATAGAGATAATGAGTATCATCTGCATAACAATGGAAGTTTATGGAGTGTTTCTAATATTACTGCTAATAGGAAGCATATATAAAGTGAACAAGGATTGGACGGAGCACAGATCCTTGTGGGACTCCATGACTAACTTGGTGGCCAGAGGATCATCGGTAACATGACAAACTGAGAACGATCTGATAAATAAGACTTAAACCAGCTTAGAGAGTCTCTTAATGCCAATTAAATGTTCCAATCTCTGTAATAAGATATGATGGTCAATGGTATCAAATGCAGCACTAAGATCTAATAACACGTACAGAGATAAGTCCTTTGTCGATAGCAATTAGGTTTATAATTTGCAATTTCACAAGTGCTGTCTCTGTGCTATAGATAACTCAAATCCTGACGAAAATCCTCAAATAAGCTGGTTGCTATGTTGAAAGTCACACAGCTGTGTGGCGAGCTGCTTTCTCAAGATCTTAGAGAGAAATAGAAGGTTGGATAAAACATCTGAATCAAGGTTGGGCTTTTTAGAAGAGGTTTTATTACAGCTACTTGAAGTGCTGTAAATGTAAATGGTGCTGTATTTAATAGCGCTTTTCTAGTCTTGACGATCATCAAAGCACTACATTTACAGGATACCTTCACCATTACCACACAGTGGCGAGGCTGCTGTACAAGGTGGCACACTGCTCATAGATAAACACTCACACACATTCACACCTCCGTGAAGGAGTTTAAGTAACTTGGGGTCTTGTGTTCGGGAGTGAGGGGACCATGGAGCATGAGTTGGGCGGAGAACGGAGCAGCCGGTGCGGTATTACATTCTGGTTATGCCCAGTTGTGACGAAAAAGAGCGAGCGCAGAAGGGAACAGCTCTCGAGAGCTCTACGGGCAATTTCTGTTCCTACCCTCACTCATGGCTGATGAAGGCTGGGTCATGACCGAAAGAACGAGATCAAGGGTACAAAGCGGCCGAAAGGTTCCTCAGGAGGGTGGCTGGCGTCTCCCTTAGAGATAGGGTGAGAAGCTCAGTCATGACGAGGGAGCTCGAGTGAGTAGAGCCGCGCTGCTCGCTTCGCGTGAAAGGAGCCGTTGAGGTGGTGTCTGGCATTGGTAAGGAGGCCTCTGGGCCTCCTAGGGAGGTGTTCCAGGCAGGTGTTCTTTCACTTCGGTTCCTCCCTGGTACAAGCCATCGTTCGGGTCTCCCTGGCTCGTCATCCATGACCCTAATGTGGACGGGGAAGATCAGCGAATTGGAGTACGGCTGTCATTCCTCCTGTCTGTTGTCGACGCAAGTCCGGTAGGGCCCCTGCACATCCGGGACACCTGACTCCTCGATCTGTCTTAGTTCCCACAGAGTACCACAACCACGCCTTGGCTTTTTGTAAGGACCAGGCGATGTCCTTGACCCCATAACCTTATGACTGTCATAGCCTCCTCCCGGATGCTCCCCTCCTTCCAGCCACCGTTTAGCTTCCGTCGAGAGAGAGAGACTATGGAGCAGTACATAAAATTCATCCTTCCTTCATCGCCATTGGTCGGTGGATTCAGAATCTTCTTGTTGCCAAAAAGATGATAACACCCCATTCCGTGCATCGACTACGGGGGCCCAATGAATCTCTGTTTGGAATGAGATATTCCCTGCCTCTTATGGATTCACAGTCAACGAGTCTTACTCCAGATCCACCACGTTCACTAAGCCGATCTTAGGACGCTTACCACCGGTGCGGATTGGGAGGGGGACAGTGGAAGACTGCGTAATATTTCGCTGTGTCATTATGATGACTTAGTTATGCCCTTCGGTCTCACTAACGCTCCCGCAGTCTTCCAGGTGTGTTAATGATGTGTCCCACGATATCTACATTGGTTCGGTTTTGTTCTACCTTGGCGATATGATTCTCTCCTCCACGACCCAGTCCAACACGTCCGGTTGGTGCGCAGGGGCTCTTTGAGAACAGAATTGTTGTCAAGGGGCGAAAATGTGGTTTCAGTCTTCCATCCGTACAATTTCTGGGTTTTGTATGGAGTGTGGCGTGCTGCGTCCGGATCGGCGGTGTTTCGTCTCCACTTCTGATGGACGACGGAGACCCAGAGAACCCTCCTAACTTCATCCTTCCCCATTCCTGTCTCTGTCGCTCTTGGCCAGGAAGTGGAATCTGCCGTCCGTCGCTCAGTTAAGGACCCTGGCCTGGTAACGGGCCAACCAATGCCTCTATGTCCCTCGTGCGTGCTTGGTCCCACGTCGTCCTTCAGTGGGCGCACACGTTCCGAAATGTCAGGCTCGCCACGCATGTGATGGCCGACTAAACTGCTTCCGCCAACAGTATGATGTGACCCACTGCGGAGAGGGAACTGACTGACGGGACTTTGTGGCTGCAGCTGCGGATGGTGGGCGGAGAGTTCTAGCCTGGCCAGGCTCCTCTCTTTACCCTGTCTCTCTTAGTTATGCTGTGATAGTTTTAGACTGCTGGGGGACTTCCTTTGACACACCGAGTTCTGGAGTGTGGTCTAGACCACACTCTATCTGTAAAGTGTCTTGAGATAA
>NC_045755.1:382688-383541 GCF_008692095.1 Etheostoma spectabile
GAATTGATACTATAAATAAAATTGAAATTGAAATTGAAAAACAGACAAGACTAGGGAGAAAAGACAGACTTCAAAATAAAACAGGAAATACTAACAACAGACACTATCAACTGTGATAGAGGATTTAATAAACCAAGCTGGTCTGGAGGCCGAGCCGGTCGGCGAAGACAGCGGCCCTCTGGAGGCTGAGCAGGTCGGCGATGACGGCGTCTCTCTGGAGGCTGAGCACAAAGGTTGAATCCCTCTGGCGGTCAATGGTGCAAGCAATACTTCACTGTAGGAGAGTAGCGAAGGCGGAGCCCCTCTGGAGGCCGATGGCAAAGATGCAGTTTCTCTGGATGCCGTCCACGAAGGCAAAAGCCCTCTAGAGGCCGTCTGCGAAGGCGAGCCCCTCAGAAGGCCAAGCAGGCCTGTGAAGGCCGAAACCTCAGAGGAACGGGCAGGCAAAAGGGCAGTTGGACTGAAGCCCGGTGATGAGTCAGCTGGGTTGAAGACTGGCAAAGGGTCAGCTGGGCTGAAGACCTGGGTCAGCCAACAAGGTGACAGGAACAGAAGTCGGTGGGTCCAGCAACCAGGCAACAGGGTCAGAAGTCGGTCGGACCACCGACAAAACACGGGGAGCAGGAGTCACTGAACAACGGCACAGTCTCTGTGTCGGGCAACGACAGTCTCTGAGCTGTCGGGCAACGGCACAGTCTTTGAGTTGTCGGGCAACGGCACAGTTACTGAGGTGCCAGGCAAAGGCACAGGCTGTGTCTCAAATCGCGCACTTCTGTACTAAATACTAACTATTTGAGTGCGTTCACATTGTCGAAGTGCGGTCAAATGCAGTGCACTTAAAATACCCGGATGG
>NC_045755.1:383566-394307 GCF_008692095.1 Etheostoma spectabile
TGCACTCAACCGGTCACAGAGTTAAGTGTAGAAGATGGACACTTTCCACACTCAAAGGCCGCCATCTTGGCTACGTAGCGGAAGGGGCGGAGCTAACAACGTTGAAAAACTAGATAGCGGCGGCCGAAGACGCGATAGCGAGGCCGACGGAGCAATACAAAGTGAACGTTAGTCTTTTTGCTATACATATAAGCCACTTGTAAATGTATATTTGGTTAATTTTACAGTCGACAATTTTTGACCACAAATTATACGTTATTAGTACCGTAATTGACGTGCTAGCCAGCCAACCTAGCTATCTAACAGCGGCAGTTTAACCATATTGGCAAATAATAAGCTAACGTTACATGGGTGTAGTAATGTTGTTTGTGTAAACTATTGTCCTGCTGTAGAAGATTTTAGTGGTAAATGTGTGATCTTAACAAGTTGTACATAATCTGATGTGAGCGTTAGCTCAGCAAAACAGCTGATTGTCTGCAAGTACAGTAGCGTAATGTAAAAGTATCCGCTGTTACTGCCTCCACCTGATGTATTCTGTAACAACCCGTCTCTTCAGGGACAAACGAGGAACAGAGGGCCGTCATTAGGGGTGACGATGGCCATCAGGACCGTAGAAGTATCCCCTGGAGAGTCTGAGTACCCTCATGTCCCTATCCCATAGACTAGCTACGCCTGGGGGAGGCCTGCAGAAAACAAGCACATTTAAAAATAAAATATATTAAAGTATTAACTTTGTTATCTTTTGTATTACACGTTGCATGACTGTAGCAAGCATATAATGAATATAAAGGAATGGGTCTATTTAAAATGTCATTCTGTTCCCTCTGCTTTCTCTATTGTATTGTCACTGTATGAAGACCATTAGAACAACAAAAAAACAACTTTATAAAAGATGTAATGATGGTTGTCTATTAGGTAAGTATAAGGGTTAATGCTTCATAACAACAGTCTTATCTATGGGCCACAAGGATGTCCTCATGAAACCGTTGAGCATTAAAATGAACAGTAAGTAACGTAAAATATTTACTTTACGATTTTTAGAGCAGAAACATAAGTATATATAAAAGAGTGGACTGCAAAGAATAGGTATAATTAAATAAGAGTGCAGTAACAAGAACGAATATTACGATCCAGTTGGTGTACTGTTTCAGCTAATGGGGGGGTGACATGACGGCGGTGTCGCAATCGTCATCCTGGCGTGACACGGAGCAACAATATCACATTTATTTTTGTTAAACGATCAAAACAAAGCAGGATAATTTTTTCGCGAACACAGCAGACTGGAATGCTCTCCCGAGGTGAAATTCCCAATTGTACAGAAGAAGAAGGGATTAAATGTGATCGTCATTTCGGTAAGTGCACACGGTAGTGCGCGATTTGAGACAACCCCTTGTCAAATTTCGCACTATGCAAGACAGTACGTAGTGCACGAGTGACTTCTGTAAGGCACTAAGGGAGTTCGCGATTTGAGACACAGCACAGTCTCTGAGGTTTTGGGCAACGGCACGTCTCTGAGGATGTTCAGGGAAACGGGCGCGGACAGTTCTGAGGTGCGGCAACGCACAGTTTAGCTGGCAGAACGACGGGCAACGACAGTCTCTGGGACACCGGAGGACGGAAAAGCCTCTGGGGCAGTCTCTGAGGTGGACTCTGGTCAGCGTAGATCTCGGCGCAGCAGTCACGCAGACCTGGGAGCAGTCAACGCAGACTGGAAATCGGTCAACATACTCTGGAAGGTCGGTTGACGCAGACTCTGGAAGGTTAGTCAGCGTAGACTCTGGACGGCTGGACCCAGTGGAGAGTTTCTGGAGGCTGGATGTCAGCAGAGGTTCTGGAAGTCGCTCAGCTAACAAGCGTCTAGGGTGGTGGACATCACATGCTCTGGTCCGCTGGACCCAAGTAGTAGGATGACTGCCCCTATATTGTGTATTGGAGCTACCAGTCAAGAGCTTGCGGGACCTACCCACATTTTTACAAGCAGCATTATCAACCACTTTTAATATATACTGTATATGCCTTTCTTTTTTTGCTCAATTTGTGTATCTCTCACGTTTTCGTAGTAGGAGATCTGTTGTGATTCCTCCACCTCCCCCTTTCACCTCCAAGTCGTCGTACTCCTGCTAACCTTTCCGGAGCCTCCTTTGTTCTGGTCTTCGGGCTCTTTCATCGTACCATCGGTGTCTAGATCCATTGGGGGGGTGATGTCTCATCCCACTTACACAAACTAGTCTAATCGCCAACGACTTGTACATTTATTGCTGACATAAACATTTTGCAGATCTGCAAACATGTCTCCCTGACTGAAATGTATAAAGGGACATGGATATGCATTGCTAAGCCATTATCATGATCATGCCCTAAAGATCCCCTGCTCAACTGTAATTTTAAAAAAATGGGACCATAATTACAAAATGAACATTATGCTGTATAAAGAAGACTTGAAAGTAGCAATTGAGACCATAAACTCAGTATGAAAATGTTCATTGTTGTATAAATCAAGGTAATTTTTCCATAACACTTCTATGGAAATGGACTTCCTTTTGCAAACAGGGAGGCGCCCCCGGCTGGAAATGAAATATAATGCAGATTCAAGGCACTTTAGGATTGGCTTCACTTTTCAGTTTATATTATTATGATAGATGAGTAGTCTACTGTGGGCATCTAACAAACAAATAGATGTGAAGTGGTAAAATGGTGTGCCTAGTTTGTTTTGTTTGTCCTTGTTAGTGAGTACAATTACAGAATACTGATCAGTTTTTTTCTTCCTCACAGGTACATAGTATTATGTGCATGCGGAGTCAGCTGGTTATCAGCTGTTTATTGTGGTGCAGTTTTTAACAGTGAGGAAAATGAGACAATGTTTAAAGCATTGGATATTGTCCATTGCTGGTCATTTGTCCAATGGTGACAGTCTAAGTTGTTCAATGCTTTCTTGCTTTTAGGTGTAATTGTGAAAATCAACCAGAACTACAGGAATTTGACTGAAACACAAGCTCTGCGGCAGTCTCCCTAATCATCTCATCTGTAAATAGACATTTCCTCTACTGATGCCACCCCTGTGTTTGTGTGACCCCTAGGACGTAGACAACACGTTGTAAAAGTTAGTGCTTTAGATGCTCCAGCTGCCCCTCAGCCCCCACCACCACCACCAGCTTTCTACGCCACTTGCGGCTAAACACACCTCACTTGTAATATTCCTTATTGCATCCAGAACATAAACGCTCTCATTGCTGAGGCTTAGTACCAGATTTCCCACACTCAGCCAGCTCGCTGAACTGATGTGCACACTCTAGCATGCCACCCACCACATCCATACCTCCATCATCTTGTGATTTCCATTGTTTAAAAAAGCACCTTGTGACCCAAAGTTTTCTAGTCGGAATCTAATAATAGCTGGAAAATGACTCTAAACATCCACTGTCAGGATACCCTTAAAGGCACTGAACCTCCATCGGCCTAGGTAAACTTTGATGGCAGCTTTTACTGTTAATCTCTGTATAATATGACAGCACCCTTTGTGACTGGAAAAAGTAGCTGAGAACTAGCTAAAGCAAAATTAAGGATACATTACCACAAAGGAAAACTGTGCATTGCCTGGAGTGGAAAATCTTAAGGATTTATGTTTAAAATAACATACCAATTTAGGTTTAAAAAAAGGATGTTGTCAATTTCCACATCAGGGGGCGATCGGTAGCTTACCTGGTTGAGCTTGTGCCCCATGTACCAAGGCTCAGCCCGGGTTTAAATCCAACGGATGCATGTCATCCCAGATTTTCTACCTCCATTCCTGTTCTTCATCTGTCTATCAAATAAAAGCCCCAAAAATAATCTTAAACAGCAAAAAAACTTTCCACATTAGCATAGATACTAACCCTGAGATATTTTTCAGATACACGTCATTGTTTTCCTCGACCTATGGCTGACGCTACTGTTAGGAACTGCATGTGGGACGAATGTTCTTTTCTCAATGTCGAGATTTACAACAAACTCAGGAGAGGTGGTTAGTTGTAACCCGCGTTCGGTCTGAGGGAAAGATTGTCTCTCCACCGTCAAGAAGTCATCTGGGGGTTGGACTTTGACAACTTCTCTTCACAGAAGGCCAGAGAAGCCGTGTGTGGTTAGATTTTTGTGCTGGTGGTCATTGCTTGCCTCTGCATATTTTAATCTTGGACTCATGTGATCATAATAATATATGATTAGGTGATGATAAATAGATGCATAAGAAAAACAACATAACAAAAATGATGGTGGTATACCAGAATATTTTTTAACCTGTGCCAGGGCCTATGAGCTTGATAACCGTCCTTAGTGAATCCGGGACTGAAACAAAACTACAATTTAAAATGTTTGTTGCTTTTGGAGCTGCTATTAAGATTTCTTTTAATATCCGTTTATTTTCTTTCAACTTTTTTCCTCACTATGCTGAGATTGTCTCGCCTGGTATCGTCTTGTATGGTGGTGAGCCAAAGAAAAATTTCCACCCTGGTGGAAAAGAAAGATTTATTCTATTCTTTTCTATTCTAGATGATAAAGAAAAGCGCTGTGGGGTACAGTGTTTGAAGTGGACAGAGAGTCTACTTAGCAACTACCACTAATTTTAGCAGTAAAACATTTGTCATGTAAACATTGACTTTTCATGATCAGTGCATGCTTTCAACACACATGCAGCTGACACAGTGGTTAAAAGTCTTTTTAAATGGTATGACAGCATTAATACTCAGAAATACTTCAAACATGTAAGTCAACATCCCATCAATAACGTGATTTGTGCCTTTTTATTTCCTGAATGGTTTTAGCAGCCATACCTTTTTACTTATTGTAGTTTTCCTTGATAAGATTTTATTTAGCACTATATCACAACATCCGAGTAATTTGATTCATTTGTAACTGCACGATACAAACCTGTTTTAAATTTCCAAAGCCTGAGCATGCACAAAAACAGCAAACAAAATAAGATTAGAACAAAGCCGCAATCCTGGTCAGTGCTCCAGGAGACCCTGACGGTTCACAACCTCCCAGCACCTCCCACTCACCACCTATTCCCTGAGAAAGGCTTCTGGGAGACAGAACAGTGCAACTTTTTTGAGAGCAGGTGTAGGATTTAGTGGCATCCAGTGGTAAGATTGCATATTGCAACCAACTGAAAACCCCTTCCCTCACCTCTACCTTTCCAAACACGTAGTAGCACCTTTGGTGGCCTTCAAGTAACTTAAAAATGATCAAAGGCCCTCTTTAGAGCCACAATTTAGTTTTTCTGTTTTGTTGAAAACACTGCAATGCAACATGGCGGGCTCTGTGGAAGAGGAACCTGCTTCTTATGCAATGTAGATTGGAAGAAGGGTTCATTCTAAACGGAAACAACAATTCTTAGTTTCAGGCATAAGGAAAAAGTAATTAGAACACTGTATTCCATTTCTGCATTAGATCCCCCTAAATCCTACACAATGTTCCTTTAACTGGTTGTATTGAAATGTGGATCAATAGCACTCAATAACACAATCTTCACTATGATTCATCAAAACATCGATCAGATATGAAGTGATGCTGTCAGATTACACAGAAACATGGCGGACAAAAGTAATGTTTGGTTGATGAAAGAAACCTTTTATTAATGCACAAATTGCATGTTAATTTTTGCTCACATGTAATTGTTTAATATAGTTATTAGGAGTGTAACCGTTAGTTGCTGTCCACGTAGCAGACCTATATTAGTTAGAAAAGTTGTTTATTAGCATTAACCCCGATAAAAAATGTACTGGTACAGCAACAAGTCGGGACAATCTGACCAATAAAATACAACACATCTTCTTTGTAGCACCCATTACGACTTAAAGGTGCTCTAAGCCAGGGGTTCCCAAAACTTTCAGCCCACAACCCCTAAAGTAACGGTGCAAGTGACTCGCGACCCCCCCCGCTATAAATGTATATAAACATTGCGCAACCGGCACGCACTATGCGTCTCCAAACACAAGCATATTGACACACAAAATAACACAACAGCCATTACATTATTACAGTACTTTACTCAATACTTTAATTGAACTTAACCTAATGAGATGGATGTGCAATATGTTGTTAGCACAGCAAGTCCAATCCTGGTTTAATGTTGGAGACCGTACTCGGAGATCATCCTCCACATTCGTCGCCATCGTATTTATTTTATGGTACGTCAGTGCCGAAAAGTCTTTTCGCACAAGTAGGTAGGCCAAACGGCATCAGCACATCCAAAGCCGCCCTGGATAGCTGTGGGTGTTCCCTCTCAACTGAAATCCAAAACTCAGCCAGCGTCTTAGAAAAACACTGTCTTCAAGGTTCGGTCGCTTGACGGTTCAACCAATGCGTCCTCCAGCTCGGATGTCATATGATTTGCCCCGTTTCAGTGAATGGTTGAAGTGTCCAGGAGGGCTTGAAGGTGGGAAGTGATAGGCTTTTTCACTATTTTATTTTAATTTAGCCACTAGTTTTATATTGTGTTAAATCATGGCTAACACATGCTTTTCTAATCTGTTTTAAATTGATTTTATTTCTGGAAATCAACTTTGACCCCCCCTCTCTGGCTCGTGACCCCTGTGGGTCGGAATTACTGCTCTAAGCGATGTCATTTTTTCGGCGTGGCCCTTGGACAGAAGTTCCTGTATCTCGTCTCTCCAGTTTGACATTTTGTTGGTGTCTTTCTGTATCACCCCTTCTTCACCCTTAGATGTTTTTTTTCTTCTTCCAGTTTTGTGCGGCTAAGTACCGTGTCGGGTTCTCACCTGCTTGGACATTTGCCTTTTACATAAAGTGCATAAAGTGCATGTGTAAACAGCACTTTCAAAGGTCATTGGGGTCAGAAGACAAACTTCCCAACCTTGAGGAGCATTGAATGTACAATAATCCATTTTACCCAGATCCATGTTTGTAGCTTTGCTTCTGGGATTGTAATTAAAGCTTCATCTTCACCAAGGAAAAGCACCCCAGACCACTAATCAAGTCTCGCCTCCTTCTTTAGTCGTCTCACGTCATCAGCCCAGTCCACCAATCACGAGTTAATTTTTCCCTGGCACCGAAGAGTAGTCCATAACAGACACCCTGCACAGCTGTGATTTAATCTGAGCAGTCACACTGTGCTTCTTTGGTTAAGTGAACCAGGCTTGTTTGTTGTAATTCGTTTTTAATCGGTAAGATTTAAGTAGACAGGCGGGTTTGTTTCCCCTTTTCTTTCTTGGAAATTATAAGCTAATATGGAATTTAAGTTAATTGAAAGAGTTTGTTTTATTGATTTGGCTTTTTCTTTACTAGCTCACATTATTTATTTATTTGTATCTGTATGCAATGTTACATTCAGTATTTGAAAAACAATAAATACACTATCGTTCATGTTTCTTTCCTTACTTCTGGACCTCTCTGGGACATAACAGTGGCACACAAAAACCTGAAAGCTCTTAAGAGACGAGAAAGTAAACTGACTTGAGATTTTTTTGTATACACCCTATTTACAGTTTTCAAAAAAATGGAACATGAAGGTCAGGTGTTTCTAGATACTTATAACACATTAACTATTTAAATGAAGCTGTGAACACAAACTCAAATATTTCCTACTGCAAGAGAAATAAATACAGGAGTGGACCAAAAGACTACCGTACACTACTTTATTTGTCCACATTTAGATGCATCTGTCACAGTATGTGTTACTGTGAAACGGAGCACTTGCATAGACAATTTCATACATCATCCTCTCAGTATCAATATCACTTCAAAAATATATTCCAATAAAATAGGTTTTAGTTACATATATTAAGGCTCTACATTTTATGTTTGCGTGTGTGTGTACTATTACACAGTACGTCATACATGTAAATTAGCAGACCAAGTACTACTGTCCAGACTGGAAAATAAAAGAATTAAGGAATTCCTTTTGAGGCAATCAGCAGTGTGTGTGTGCAAACTGACTTTTTGGAAGCATGTCCTTTCCTTGTCATAGAGAGGTACATCAGAGTATTTCTGAGTCTAAAGCCTGAGCACCTTCTTCCTTTGAATAATATAACCACCTACTATTTTGACATTGTGAACAATAACACCAAACCAAAAACATATATTATTGTAGTATTGAGTCCCTACACAGGCACAGTTGTCAGTCTGCTGGAATTTGAGTCTCTTCAGAGCTCCGTCTTCCATTACTCACTGAGCGGCTGGCAGCCCCATCTCTGCCGCAGAGCTGGAGGTAGAGGAGGGCGCGTCATGGGCTGAAAACCCAATGAGGCTGAGTTGATGCAGTAGCGTTTTCCAGGTGGGTCGTGGCCATCATCAAACAGGTGTCCAGGTGAGCTCCACATAAACACAATGGAAAGATTAATTACAGCTTTTTAGAATTTTAGTTGACATTATCAACCTGTCCATTGTGATCCTGCAAAATGATTCCCCGCCATCCATGCAATTTATTGAGGGAAAGTGGAGGCAATGTCCCCTGCCGTCTTATTTCATATTCTACATAGACATAGTGGCTTTAAGTAAAAACAACAACAAAATCCCTGAAAGTTAGGCTTACAACAATTGATCTGTGACGTCACTGACACCCAGGTTTTGTGTTGAGTTCTCACAGTATCCAAAATGTGCACTTGTACATTTGATGACATAATACGTTGCTAGACAAAAAAAAAAAAATGTGTAAAAACTGAGCCAGATTTTGGTTTTGGCAGTTGAATTCAGGAGTTGTTTATGCACGCAGGGCTAATGTTGGTCTACACAATCCTTTACTGGAACTCTCTGCCAAATCTGTGCTGCGATGGGCGAGAATTGGATGTAACAGGAAGTGAGCTAATTATAAAAGTGAAATATAGCACGGGGCACAGGGGCAGACTTTTAATGAATCCAAAAGATCCACATTTGGTGAAAGGAAATTACCATGCTGGGTATAATAGGATGTTTCAAGTACTTTTGTGTCATTTTTCTTTGACTAGTTGTTTTCTGTGACTGTTTTTTTTTCTGTCTGTTTAAAACTGTGGGAAAGCTGTTATGCATTTAATTTTATTCGACAGTCACTCTGTGCTAAAGATTAAACAGTATATGATGTTATGGTGTAATGCAGTGTTCTAGTGTACCTGGCTGCAGGTAATCTCCACTCTGTGCACCACATGGAGAAATCATCTGAGACAGTGACGGACTCTTCTCTCACAAGGTCAAAGAAGGACGGCCAACTGAACACATAACGGCATCATGTTATAGAAGGGTGAGCAAACAAGTGGAGTGACATGCAAAGGACAGCACTGGTCCGACCCTTTGTCTGATGTGAGCTGGCGCTGGCTTTGAGGCCAAAATCAAACCTATCGAGTGGTCGGTCCAGCACTATAGTGGCCGAGCGGTTCACACACAACACTAAAGCCACAACACAAACACAAAAGCTTAAACACAAATACAAAAGCCACAATACAAACGCAAAAGCCACAATACAAACGCAAAAGCTACAACACAAATATAAAAAGCCCTAACACACAAGCAACAAGGCAAGTGAGTGACAATGCAAGTGAGTGTGTTTGACAAACTGAGCTGGGGGATGGGCAGGAGGAAAGTTCTTGTATGTTTGAGAAGTGAAACATGGTTCCTTGCCAATTATGATTACTGTCACTATGTGACGGTCACAAATAAGCAATGTTGCTCAATATGTTTGTATTTTCATATGTAGTACTCTGCCATTAGGCTACAAAGGAAAGGGTTTACTGTTCAGGTGGAAATGCATTTTCCATGTGTGACAAGTCCCAAACGTACGTGTGTGGTGTGTGGTGCCTATTTGTAGGGTAAGACTGAGGATACGCAACAAAACCATAAACTCTACAATTAATATACAGTCTATGAACACACACTTTTACATGACTTTAATACAGTGTTAACATAAGAGTCCACCAGTCTGAATTGTATTATTTATTTTATTTCCATTAGTAGGCACAAAGCAAGGTCATGGTTAAAATTCTGTTGTTGTTTTTAATTCAGACAACCCGTGTATGACCATGAACGTAGAACATGTATGTGTCCATGTTATCCACACGTCTATCTAATTTACGGACATTACAGGCATGCGATTTCTGACTGGAACATTTCTATATTCTCAGAAATTCCTCCTAACTTTAAAACATTGACCGGTTATTCCATTACGATATCCTGGGGTTTGTGTTCGGTTCGCTCGTGTCTAGATTTTGTGGTTGTCAGCCCTCCTTGCGTTGTGTGCACTCGTGTTTTTCGTGCTCACTTCGCTCTGATTCTGAGTCCACTGTGGTGGTAACGATCGAAACTTGATTTTCTCAATTACTGGTAGGTGCTACTTTGGAGTTTAACTAATCAAATTCTCAAATATAACTAATCAAGCATTCCGGCAAATGACAGAGTAATAAACTTAAATTACCCAGTCCTTCTTTCACTGCCAAAATTCTCCTCCAAAACTGCCCTGTTCCGTCGATTGGTTATTTACAACTGTTAACAGTTCATCTCTCCAATCACATAACATAGCATACTATTATGATGTTTCTTTTTAGCATATATGGGATCCTTTAAAAGTTCTCCTCTGGTGCTCTATGCCCCTTCCTTATTGCAATTTACTATCTACACGGTGGTTTGCTGCCCCCTTATCTAACAGCGGCAGTTTAACCATATTGGCAAATAAGTTATAAGCTAACGTTACATGGGTTGTAGTATATTGTTGTTTGTGTTAAACTATTGTCCTGCTGTAGAAGATTTTAGTGGTAAATGTGTGATCTTAACAAGTTGTACA
>NC_045755.1:394317-394414 GCF_008692095.1 Etheostoma spectabile
TGAGCGTTAGCTCAGCAAAACAGCTGATTGTCTGCAGGTAACAGTAGCGTAATGTTAAAACGTATCCGCTGTTACTGCCTCCACCTGATGTATATTC
>NC_045755.1:394424-403856 GCF_008692095.1 Etheostoma spectabile
GTCTCTTCAGGGACAAACGAGGAACAGAGGGCCGTCATTTAGGGGTGACGATGGCCATCAGACCGTAGAAGTATCCCCTGGAGAGTCTGAAGTCCCCCCTCATGTCCCTATCCCCATCAGACTAGCTACGGGCCTGGGGTGAGCCTGCAGAACTACAAGCACATTTTAAAATAAAATATTATTAAAGTATTTAACTTTGTTATCTTTTGTATTACACGTTGCAGACTGTAGCAACATATAATGAATATAAAGGAATGGGTCTATTTAAATGTCAATTCTGTTCCCTCTGCTTTCTCTATTGTATTGTCACTGTATGAAGACCATTTAGAACAAAAATACAATTTATAAAAGATGTATGATGGTTTGTCTATTAGGTAAGTCATAAGGGTTAATGCTTCATACAACAGTCTTATCATGGGCCACAAGGATGTCCTCATGAAACCGTTGAGCATTAAATGAACAGAGTAACGTATAATGAAATATTTACTTTACTGATTTTTAGAGCAGAAACATAAGTAATAAATAAAGAGTGGACTGCAAAGAATAGGTATAATTAATGAATAAGAGTGCAGTAACAGAACGAATATTACGATCCAGTGTGTGTACTGTTTTCAGCTAATGGGGGGGTGACATGACGCGGTGTCGCAATCGGTCATCCTGGCGTGACACGGAGCAAACATATCACATTTATTTTTGTTAAACGATCAAAAACAAAGCAGGAATAATTTTTTCGCGAAACACAATAGCAAGCTGGAATGCTCTCCCGAGGTGAAATCCCAATTGTACAGAAGAAGAAGGGATTAAATGTGATCGTCATTTCCGGTAAGTGCACACGGTAGTGCGCGATTTGAGACAACACTCCTCTGTCAAATTTACGCACTATGCAAGACAGTACAGTAGTGCACGAAGTGTACTTCTGTAAGTGCACTAAGTGAGTGCGCGATTTGAGACACAGCCACAGTCTCTGAGGTGTTGGGCAACGGCACAGTCCTGAGGTGTCAGGCAACGGCACAGTTTCTGAGGTGTCGGGCAACGACACAGTTTCTGAAGTACCGGAACGACAGTCTCTGGGACCGGAGACCGGAAAAGCCTCTGGGGCAGTCTCTGAGGTGGACTCTGGTCAGCGTAGACTCTGGGCGCAGCAGTCAACGCAGACCCTGGGCGAGCAGTCAACGCAGACCCTGGAAAGTCGGTCAACATACTTGGAAGGTCGGTTGACGCAGACTCTGGAAGGTAGTCAGCGTAGACTCTGGACGGGGACCTCAGTGGAGGTTCTGACGGCTGGATGTCAGCAGAGGTTCTGGAAGTCTTCCAGCTAACAGGCTCTAGGCTGCTGGACATCACATGCTCTGGTCCGCTGGACAAGTAGTAGGATGACTGCCCCTATATGTGTATGGGAATACCAGTCAAGAGCTTGTCGGGACCTACCCACATTTTTACAAGCAGCCATTTACAACAAATTTATATATATACTGTATATGCCTTTTTTTTTTGCTCATTTGTTGTTATCTCTCACGTTTCGCTTAGTGAGAGATCACTGTTGTGACTTCCTCCACCTCCCCTTACCTCAAGTCATCGTCTACTCCTGCTAACCTTTCCGGAGCCTCCTTGTTCTGGTCTTCGGGCTCTTTCATCGCTACCATCTGTCGTGTCTAGATTCCATTGGGGGGTTGTGATGTTCTCTACCCCCATACACAAACTAGTCTAATCGCAACGACTGTTGTACATTTTATTATGCTGTACAATAAACATTTTGCAGATCTGCAAACATGTTTCCTGACTGAAATGTATAAAGGGACATGGATATGCATTGCTAGCCATTATCATGATCATGCCTAAAGCATCCCTGCTCAACTGTTAATTAAATAAATGGGACCATAATTTACAAATGAAACATTAGCTGTATTAAAGAAGACTTGAAAGTAGCAATTGAGACCATAAACTCAGTATGAAAATGTTCCATTGTTGTAATAATCAAGGTAATTTTTCCATACACTTCTATGGAAATGGACTTCCTTTTGCAAACAGGGAGGTCGCCCGCGCTGGAAATGAAATATAATCAGATTCAAGGCACTTTAGGATTGGTTACTTTTCAGTTTATTATTATTATGATAGATGAGTAGTTACTGTGGGCATCTAACAAACAAATAGATGTGAAGTGAAGTAAAATGGTTGCCTAGTTTGTTTTGTTTGTCCTTGTTAGTGAGTACAATTCAGAATACTGATCAGTTTTTTTCTTCCTCACAGGTAATAGTATTATGTGCATGCTGGCAGTCAGCTGGTTATCAGCTGTTTATTGTGGTGCAGTTTTAACAGTGAGGAAACATGAGACAATGTTTAAAGCATTGGATATTGTCCATTGCTGGTCCATTTGTCCAATGTGGCACGTCTAAGCTTGTTCAATGCTTTCTTGCTTTTAGGTGTAATTGTGAAATCAACCAGAAATACAGGAATTTGACTGTAAACACAACTGCGCGGCAGTCTCCCTAACTCATCTCATCTGTAATAGATCATTTCCTCTATGATGCCCACCCCTGTGTTGTGTGACCTCAGGACGTAGACAACACGTGTTGTAAATGTTAGTGCTTTAGATGCTCCAGCTGCCCCTCAGCCCCCACCACACCCCAGCTTTCTACTGCCACTTTGCAGTCTAACACACCTCACTTGTAATATTCCTTATTGCATCAGAACATAAACGCTTCATTGCTGAGGCTTAGTACCAGGATTTCCCACACTCAGCCCGCTCGCTGAACTGATGTCACACTCTAGCATGCCACCCACCAACTCCATACCTCCATCATCTTGTGATTTCCATTGTTTAAAAAAGCACCTTGTGACAAAGTTTCTAGTCTGGAATCTAATAATAGCTGGAAAATGACTCTAAACATCCACTGTCAGGATACCCTTAAAGGCACTGAACCTCCATCGGCCTAGTAGGAAACTTTGATGGGCAGCTTTTACTGTTAATTTCTCTGTATAATATATGGACAGCACCATTTTTGACTGGAAAAAGTAGCTGAGAGCTCTAAAGCAAAATTAAGGATACATTACAAAGGAAAACTGTGCTGTGCTGCTGGAGTGGAAAATCTTAAGGATTTATGTTTAAAATAACATACCATTTAGGTTTAAAAAAAGGATGTTGTCAACTTCCACTCAGGGGGCGATCTGGTAGCTTACCTGGTTGAGCTTGTGCCCATGTACCAAGGCCACCCGGGTTTAATCCAACCCGGATGCATGTCATCCCAGATTTTCTACCTCCATTCCTGTCTTCATCTGTCCTATCAAATAAAAGCCCCAAAAATAATCTTAACAGCAAAAAAACTTCCACATTAGCATAGATATAACCCTGAGATATTTTTCAGATACACGTCATTGTTTCCTCCGACCTATGGCTGACGCTACCTGTTAGGAACTGCATGTGCTGGAGAATGTTCTTTTTCTCAAATTCGAAGATTCTACAACAAACTCAGGAGCACTGGTTATGTTGTAACCTCGGTTCTCTGAGGGAAAAGATTGTCTCTCACCGTCAAGAAGTCACTTGGGAGTTGGACTTTGACAACTTCTCTTCACAGAAGGCCAGATGAAGCCTGTGTGGTTTAGATTTTTTGTGCTGTGTGGTCATTGCTTTGCCTCTGCATATTTTAATCTTGGACTTCATGTGATCAAATAATATATGTTAGGTGATGATAAATAATGATGCATAGAAAAACACATAACAAAAATGATGGTGGTATACAGAATATTTTTTTTTAACCTTGCCAGGGCCTATGAGCTGATAACCTGTCCATTAGTGGAATCCGTGATGTGAAACAAAAACTACAATTTAAAATGTTTGTCTTGTGCTGGTGCTATTTAAGATTTCTTTTAATATCCTTTTTATTTTTCTTTCAACTTTTTTCCTCACTATGTCTGAGATTTTGTCTGCCGTTTATCTGTCTTGTAGGTCTGGTGAGCCAAAGAAAAATTTCCACCCTGGTGGAAAAGAAGATTTATTCTTTCTTTTCTATTCTAGATGATAAAAGAAAGCGCTGGGGGTACAGTGTTTATGAGTGGACAGAGATCACCCTAGCAACCTACAATAATTTCTCCAGCAGTAAACATTTGTCATGTAAACCATTGACTTTTCATGCATCAGTGCATGCTTTCAACACACATGCAGCTGACACAGTGGTTAAAGTCATTTTTTAAATGGTAGACAGCATTAATACTCAGAAATACTTCAAACATGAAGTCAATCCCATCAATAACGTGATTTTGTGCCTTTTATTTCCTGAATGGTTTTTAGCCACATACCTTTTTATACTTATGTAGTTTTCCTTGATAGATTTATTTAGCACTAATCACAACATCCGAGTAATTTGATTCATTTGTAACTGCACGATACAAACCTGTTCTTAAATTTCCAAAGCCTGAGCATGACAAAAACAGACAAACCAAAATAGATTAGAACAAAGCCGCAATCCTGGTCAGTGTCCCAGGAGACCCTGACGGTTCACAACCTCCCAGCACCTCCCACTCACCACCTATCTCCCTGTTAGAAAGGCTTCTGGGGACAGAACAGTGCAACTTTTTTGAGAGCAGTGTGTAGGATTTAGTGGCATCCAGGGTAAGATTGCATATTGCAACCAACTGAAAACCCCTCCTCACCTCTACCTTTCCAAACACGTAGTAGCACTTTGGTGGCCTTCAAGTAACTTAAAAATGATCAAAGGCCTCTTTAGAGCCACAATTTAGTTTTTCTGTTCTGTTGAAACACTGCAATGCAACATGGCGGGCTCTGGAGAGGAGGACCTGCTTCTTATGCAATGTATGATTGGAAGAAGGGTTCATTCTAAACGGAAACAACAATTCTTAGTTTCAGGCATTAAGGAAAAAGTAATAAGAACACTGTATTCCATTTCTGCAATTAGATCCCCCTAAATCTACACATTGTTCCTTTAACTGGTTGTATTGAAATGTGGATCATAGCACTAATAACACAATCTTCACTATGATTCATCAAAACCTGATCAGATATGAAGTGATGCTGTCAGATTACACAGAAACAGTGCGGACAAAAGTTAATGTTTGGTTGATGGAAGAAAAACCTTTTATTAATGCACAAATTGCATGTTTATTCTTTGCTCACATGTAATTTGTAATATAGTTATTAGGATGTAACCGTTAGTTGCTGTCACGTAGCTGACTATATAGTAGAAAAGTTGTTTTTTTTAGCATTAACCCGCTAACAAAATGTACTGGTACAGCACAAGTCTGGGACAATCTGACCAATAAAATACAACACATCTTCTTGTAGCCCCATTACGACTTAAAGTGCTCTAAGCCAGGGGTTCCCAAAACTTTCAGCCACAACCCTAAAGTAACGGTGCAAGTGACTCGCGACACCCCCCCGCTATAAATGTATATAAACATTGCGCACAACCCGCGCCAGCACTATAGGGTCTCCAAACACAAGCATATTGACAACACAAAATAACACAACGCCATTACATTTCTACAGTACTTTACTCAATACTTTAATTTGAACTTAACCTAATGGATGGATGTGCAAATGTTTTGTAGCACAGCAAGTCCAATCCGGTTTAATGTTGGAGACCGCTACTCGGAGATCATCCTCCCAATCAGTCGCCATCTGTATTTATTTTTATGGCGTCAGTGCGAGAAAGTCTTTTCGCACAAGTAGGGTAGTGCCAACGGCATCAGCACATCCAAAGCCGCCTGGATAGCTGTGGGTGTTCCCTCTCAACTGAAATCCAAAACTCAGCCAGCGTCTTAGAACTAAACACTGTCTTCAAGGTTCGGTCGCTTGACGGTTCAACCAATGCGTCCTCCAGCTCGGATGTCATATGATTGCCCTCGTTTCAGTGAATGTTGAAGTGTTCCAGGAGGGCTTGAAGGGGAAGTGATAGGCTTTTCACTATTTTATTTAAATTTAGCACCTAGTTTTATATTGTGTTAAATCATGGCTAACACATGATTTCTAATCGTTTTTAATTGTATTTTTTCTGGAAATCAACTTTGACCCCCCCTCTCTGGCTCGTGACCCCCCTGTGGGGCCGGAATTACTGCTTAGAGCGATGTCATTTTTCGGCGTTGGCCCCTGCCGACAGAAGTTCCTGTATCTCGTCTCTCCCAGTTTGACATTTTTGTTGGTGTCTTTCTGCCTATCACCCCTCTTCACCTTAGATGTTTTTTTTTCTCTTCCAGTTTTGTGCCGGCTAAGTACCGTGTCGGGTCCACCTGCTTTGGCATTTGCCTTTTACATAAAGCTGCATAATGGCATGTGTAAACAGCACTTTCAAAGGTATTGGGGTCAGAACAACCTTCCCAACCTTGGAGGAGCATTTGAATGTACAATAATCCATTTTACCCAGATCCATGTTTGTGCTTTGCTTCTGGGTTGAATTAAAGCTTATCTTCCCAATGAAAAGCATCCCAGACCAATAATCAAGTCTCGTCCTCTCTTCTTTAGTCCGTCTCACGTCACACCAGTCCACCAATCACGAGTTAATTTTTCCCTGGCACCTGAAGAGTAGTCCATAACAGCACCCTGCACAGCTGTGATTTAATCTGAGCAGTACACCACTGTGCTTCTTTGGTTAATGGAACCAGGCTTGTTTGTATTGTAATCTGTTTTAATCGGTAAGATTTAAGTAGACAGGCAGGGTTTTGTTTTCCCTTTTTCTTTCTTGGAAATATAAGCTATAATGGAATTTAAGTTAATTGAAAGAGTTTGTTTTTATTGATTTGGCTTTTTCTTTACTAGCTCACATTATTTATTATTTGTATCTGTAGCAATGTTACCTTCAGTATTGAAACAATAAATACACATTCGTTTCATGTTCTTCCCTTACTTCTGGACCTCTCTGGGACATAACAGTGGCACACAAAAACCTGAAAGCTCTTAAGAGACGAGAAAGTAAACTTTGACTTGAGATTTTTTGTATAACACCTATTTACAGTTTTCAAAAACATGGAACTAGAAGGTCAGTGTTTCTAGTACTTATTACACCATTAACTATTTAAATGCAATGTGAACACAAACTCAAATATTTCCTACTGCAAGAGAAAATAATACAGGAAGTGACCAAAAGACTACCGTACACTACTTTATTTGTCCACATTTAGATGCATCTGTCACAGTTTGCTTTGTTACTGTGAAACGGAGCACTTGCATAGACAATTCATTACATCATCCTCTCAGTATCAAATTCACTTCAAAAATATATTCCAACAATAAAATAGTTTTAGTTACATATTAAAAGGCTCTACATTTTTGTGTGCGTGTGGTGTACTATACACAGTACGTCATACATGTTAAATAGCAGACCAAGTACTACTGTCCAGACTGAGAAAATAAAAGGAATTAAGGAATCTTTTGAGGCAATCAGCAGATAGTGGTGTGTGCAAACTGACTTTTTGGAAGCATGTCCTCCTTGTCATAGGAGTACATCAGAGTATTCTGAGTCTAAAGCCGAGCACCTTCCTTCCTTTTGTAATAATATAACCACTATATTTGACATGTGAGATCAATAACACCAAACCAAAAACTATATATTATTATGTTATATTTGAGCTCTCCCTAAGGCACAGCACAGTTGTCGTTGCTGGAATTTGAGTCTCTCAGAGCTCCGTCTTCTATTCTACTGAGCGGCTGGCAGCCCCATCTCTGCCGCAGAGCTGGAGGTAGAGGAGGGCGCGTCATTGGCTGGAAAACCAATGGGCGTGAGTGTGCGTATGCGTAGCGTTTTCCAGTGGGTGTGTGGCCATCATCAAACAGGTGTCCAGGTGAGCTCCACCACTAAACACAATGGGAAGAATTAATTACAGCTTTTTAGAATTTTAGTTGTACATTATCAACATGTCCATTGTGATCCTGCAAAAATGATTCCCCGCATCCATGCAATCTTATTGAGGGAAAGTGGAGGCAATGTCCCCTGCCGTCTTATTTCATATTCTCATAGACATAGTGGCTTTAAGTAAAAACAACAAAACCCTGAAACGTTAGGCTTACAACAATATGATCTGTGACGTCAATTGACACCCAGGTTTTGTGTTGGAGTTCTACAGTATCCCAAATGTGCACTTGTACATTTGATTGACATAATACGTTGCTAGACAAAAAAAAAAAAATTGTGTCAAAAACTGAGCCAGATTTTGGTTTTGGCAGTTGAATTCAGGAGTGTTGTTTATGCACGCAGGGCTAATTTGGTCTTAACACAATCCTTTACCTGGAACTCTCTCTGCCAAATCTGTGCTGCGATGGGCGAGAATTGTGATGTAAACAGGAAGCGTGAGTCTATTATAAAAGGGAAATATAGCACGGGGCACAGGGGCAGACTTTTTAATGAATCCAAAGATCCACATTGGTGAAAGGAAATACCATGGCTGGGTATAATAGGATGTTAAGTACTTTTGTGTCATTTTCTCTTTGACTGTGTTTGTGACTGTTTTTTTTTCTGTCTGTTAAAAACTGTGGGAAAGCTGTTATGCATTTAATTTTATTCTGACCAGTCACTCTGTGCTAAAGATTAAACAGTATATGATGTTATGGTGTAATGCAGTGTTCTTAGTGTACCTGGCTGCAGGTAATCTCCACTCTGTGCATCCATAGGAGAAATCATCTGAGACAGTGACGGACTCTTCCTTCACAAGGTCAAAGAAGGACGGCCAACCTGAAACCATAACGGCATCATGTTATGAAGGGTGAGCAAACCAGTGGGTGCAGTGACAGCAAGGACAGCACTGGTCCGACCCTTGGTCTGATGTGAGCTGGCGCTGGCTTTGAGGCCAAATCAAACCTATCGAGTGGTCGGTCCAGCACTATAGTGGCCGAGACGGTTAACACAAACACTAAGCCACAACACAAACACAAAAGCTTAAACACAAATACAAAAGCACATACAAACGCAAAAGCCACAATACAAACGCAAAAGCTACAAAAAAAATATAAAAAGCTAACCACAAGCAACACGGCAAGTGAGTGACAATGCAAGTGAGTGTGTTGTTGACAAACTGAGCTGGCGGATGGGCAGGAGGAAAGTTCTTGTATGTTTGAGAAGTGAAACATGGTTCCTTGCCAATTATGATTACTGTCACTATGTGACGGTCACAAATAAGCAATGTTGCTCAATATGTTTGTATTTTCATATGTAGTACTCTGCCATTTAGGCTACAAAGGAAAGGGTTACGTTCAGGTGAAATGCATTTCCATGTGTGAACAAGTCCCAAACGTACGTGTGTGTGTGTGGTGTGCCTATTTGTGGTAAGATGAGGATACCAACAAAACCATAAACTCTACAATTATATACAGTCATGAACACACCACTTTTCATGACTTAATACAGTGTTAACATAAGAGTCCCCAGTCTGAATTGTATTGATTTTTATGTGTATGTTATTTTGTGTTCATTTTTCAAAGCTAATTGGTCT
>NC_045755.1:403881-409354 GCF_008692095.1 Etheostoma spectabile
TAGAACAAAAATACAACTTATATAAAAGATGTAATGATGGTTTGTCTATTAGGTAAGTCATAAGGGTTAATGCTTCATAACAACAGTCTTATCTATGGGCCACAAGGATGTCCTCATGAAACCGTCATTAAAAATAACAGTAACGTAACGTAATGAATGAATATTACTTATACGGATTTTTAGAGCAGAAACATAAGTATATACTAAAAGAGTGGACTGCAAAGAATAGGTATATTAATGAATTAAGAGTGCAGTACAAGAACGAATATTACGATCCAGTGTGTGTACTGTTTCCAGCTAATGTGGGGGGGTGACATGACGGCGGTGTCGCAATCGTCATCCTGGCGTGACACGGAGCAAACATATCACATTTATTTTTGTTAAACGATCAAAAACAAAGCAGGAATAATTTTTTCGCGAAACACAATAGCAGACTGGAATGCTCTCCCGAGGTGAAATTGTACAGAAGAAGAAGGGATTAAATGTGATCGTCATCCGGTAAGTGCACACGGTAGTGCGCGATTTGAGACAACACTCCTCTGTCAAAAATACGCACTATGCAAGACAGTACGTAGTGCACTGCACTAAGGGAAGTGCGCGATTTGAGACACAGCCACAGTCTCTGAGGTGTTGGGCAACGGCACAGTCTCTGAGGTGTCAGGCAACGGCACAGTTTCTGAGGTGTCGGGCAACGACACAGTTTCTGAAGTACCGGGCAACGACAGTCTCTGGGACACCGGAGACCGGAAAAGCCTCTGGGGCAGTCTCTGAGGTGGACTCTGGTCAGCGTAGACTCTGGGCGAGCAGTCAACGCAGACCCTGGGCGAGCAGTCAACGCAGACCCTGGAAAGTCGGTCAACACATACTCTGGAAGGTCGGTTGACGCAGACTCTGGAAGGTTAGTCAGCGTAGACTCTGGACGGCTGGACCTCAGTGGAGGTTCTGGACGGCTGGATGTCAGCAGAGGTTCTGGAAGTCTGCTCAGCTAACAGGCTCTAGGCTGCTGGACATCACATGCTCTGGTCCGCTGGACCCAAGTAGTAGGATGACTGCCCCTATATTGTGTATGGGAATACCAGTCAAGAGCTTGTCGGGACCTACCCACATTTTTACAAGCAGCATTTACAACCACATTTTATATATATACTGTATATGCCTTTCTTTTTTTGCTCATTTGTTGTTATCTCTCACGTTTTCGCTTAGTGAGAGATCACTGTTGTGACTTCCTCCACCTCCCCTTCCACCTCAAGTCATCGTCTACTCCTGCTAACCTTTCCGGAGCCTCCTTTGTTCTGGTCTTCGGGCTCTTTCATCGCTACCATCGGTGTCTAGATTCCATTGGGGGGTTGTGATGTTCTCTACCCCTATACACAAACTAGTCTAATCGCCAACGACTTTGTACATTTTATTATGCTGTACAATAAACATTTTGCAGATCTGCAAACATGTCTCTCCTGACTGAAATGTATAAAGGGACATGGATATGCATTGCTAAGCCATTATCATGATCATGCCCTAAAGCATCCCCTGCTCAACTGTTAATTTTAAAATAAATGGGACCATAATTTACAAAATGAACATTATGCTGTATTAAAGAAGACTTGAAAGTAGCAATTGAGACCATAAACTCAGTATGAAAATGTTCATTGTTGTAATAAATCAAGGTAATTTTTCCATACACTTCTATGGAAATGGACTTCCTTTTGCAAACAGGGGAGTCGCCCCCGGCTGGAAATGAAATATAATGCAGATTCAAGGCACTTTAGGATTGGCTTCACTTTTCAGTTTATTATTATTATGATAGATGAGTAGTCTACTGTGGGCATCTAACAAACAAATAGATTGTGAAGTGAAGTTAAAATGGTTGCCTAGTTTGTTTTGTTTGTCCTTGTTAGTGAGTACAATTACAGAATACTGATCAGTTTTTTTCTTCCTCACAGGTACATAGTATTATGTGCATGCTGGCAGTCAGCTGGTTATCAGCTGTTTATTGTGGTGCAGTTTTTAACAGTGAGGAAACATGAGACAATGTTTAAAGCATTGGATATTGTCCATTGCTGGTCCATTTGTCCAATGTGGACAGTCTAAGCTTGTTCAATGCTTTCTTGCTTTTAGGTGTAATTGTGAAAATCAACCAGAACTACAGGAATTTGACTGTAAACACAAGCTCATGCGGCAGTCTCCCTAACTCATCTCATCTGTAAATAGATCATTTCCTCCTACTGATGCCCACCCCTGTGTTTGTGTGACCTCAGGACGTAGACAACACGTTGTAAAATGTTAGTGCTTTAGATGCTCCAGCTGCCCCTCAGCCCCCACCACCACCCCAGCTTTCTACTGCCACTTTGCAGTCTAAACACACCTCACTTGTAAATATTCCTTATTGCATCCAGAACATAAACGCTCTCATTGCTGAGGCTTAGTACCAGGATTTCCCACACTCAGCCAGCTCGCTGAACTGATGTCACACTCTAGCATGCCACCCACACACTCCATACCTCCATCATCTTGTGATTTCCATTGTTTAAAAAAGCACCTTGTGACCCAAAGTTTTCTAGTCTGGAATCTAATAATAGCTGGAAAATGACTCTAAACATCCACTGTCAGGATACCCTTAAAGGCACTGAACCTCCATCGGCCAGTAGGAAACTTTGATGGGCAGCTTTTACTGTTAATTTCTCTGTATTAATATATGGACAGCACCATTTTTGACTGGAAAAAGTAGCTGAGACTAGCTAAAGCAAAATTAAGGATACATTACCACAAAGGAAAACTGTGCATTGCCTGGAGTGGAAAATCTTAAGGATTTATGTTTAAAATAACATACCAATTTAGGTTTAAAAAAAGGATGTTGTCAACTTTCCACATCAGGGGGCGATCTGGTAGCTTACCTGGTTGAGCTTGTGCCCCATGTACCAAGGCTCAGCCCGGGTTTAAATCCAACCCGGATGCATGTCATCCCCAGATTTTCTACCTCCATTCCTGTCTTCATCTGTCCTATCAAATAAAAGCCCCAAAAATAATCTTAAACAGCAAAAAAACTTTCCACATTAGCATAGATACTAACCCTGAGATATTTTTCAGATACACGTCATTGTTTCCTCCGACCTATGGCTGACGCTACCTGTTAGGAACTGCATGTGCTGGAGAATGTTCTTTTTCTCAAATGTCGAAGATTCTACAACAAACTCAGGAGCACTTGGTTATGTTGTAACCTCGGTTCTCTGAGGGAAAAGATTGTCTCTCCACCGTCAAGAAGTCATCTGGGAGTTGGACTTTGACAACTTCTCTTCACAGAAGGCCAGATGAAGCCTGTGTGGTTTAGATTTTTTGTGCTGTGTGGTCATTGCTTTGCCTCTGCATATTTTAATCTTGGACTTCATGTGATCATAATAATATATGTTAGGTGATGATAAATAATGTATGCATAGAAAAACACATAACAAAAATGATGGTGGTATACCAGAATATTTTTTTTTAACCTGTGCCAGGGCCTATGAGCTTGATAACCTGTCCATTAGTGGAATCCGTGTGATGAAACAAAAACTACAATTTAAAATGTTTGTTGCTTTCTGAGCTGCTATTTAAGATTTCTTTTAATATCCTGTTTTATTTTTTCTTTCAACTTTTTTCCTCACTATGTCTGAGATTTTGTCTGCCTGTTTATCTGTCTTGTAGGTCTGGTGAGCCAAAGAAAAATTTCCACCCTGGTGGAAAAGAAAGATTTATTCTATTCTTTTCTATTCTAGATGATAAAAGAAAGCGCTGTGGGGTACAGTGTTTGAAGTGGACAGAGAGTCTACCTTAGCAACCTACCACTAATTTTCTCCAGCAGTAAAACATTTGTCATGTAAACATTGACTTTTCATGCATCAGTGCATGCTTTCAACACACATGCAGCTGACACAGTGGTTAAAGTCATTTTTTAAATGGTATGACAGCATTAATACTCAGAAATACTTCAAACATGTAAGTCAACATCCCATCAATAACGTGATTTTGTGCCTTTTTATTTCCTGAATGGTTTTTAGCCAGCCATACCTTTTTATACTTATTGTAGTTTTCCTTGATAAGATTTTATTTAGCACTATATCACAACATCCGAGTAATTTGATTCATTTGTAACTGCACGATACAAACCTGTTCTTAAATTTCCAAAGCCTGAGCATGCACAAAAACAGACAAACCAAAATAAGATTAGAACAAAGCCGCAATCCTGGTCAGTGTCCCAGGAGACCCTGACGGTTCACAACCTCCCAGCACCTCCCACTCACCACCTATCTCCCTGTTAGAAAGGCTTCTGGGAGACAGAACAGTGCAACTTTTTTGAGAGCAGTGTGTAGGATTTAGTGGCATCCAGTGGTAAGATTGCATATTGCAACCAACTGAAAACCCCTTCCCTCACCTCTACCTTTCCAAACACGTAGTAGCACCTTTGGTGGCCTTCAAGTAACTTAAAAATGATCAAAGGCCCTCTTTAGAGCCACAATTTAGTTTTTCTGTTCTGTTGAAACACTGCAATGCAACATGGCGGGCTCTGTGGAAGAGGACCTGCTTCTTATGCAATGTAGATTGGAAGAAGGGTTCATTCTAAACGGAAACAACAATTCTTAGTTTCAGGCATTAAGGAAAAAGTAATTAAGAACACTGTATTCCATTTCTGCAATTAGATCCCCCTAAATCCTACACATTGTTCCTTTAACTGGTTGTATTGAAATGTGGATCAATAGCACTCAATAACACAATCTTCACTATGATTCATCAAAACATCTGATCAGATATGAAGTGATGCTGTCAGATTACACAGAAACATGGCGGACAAAAGTTAATGTTTGGTTGATGGAAAGAAACCTTTTATTAATGCACAAATTGCATGTTAATTCTTTGCTCACATGTAATTTGTAATATAGTTATTAGGATGTAACCGTTAGTTGCTGTCCACGTAGCATGACCTATATTAGTTAGAAAAGTTGTTTATTAGCATTAACCCCGATAACAAATGTACTGGTACAGCAACAAGTCTGGGACAATCTGACCAATAAAATACAACACATCTTCTTTGTAGCACCCATTACGACTTAAAGGTGCTCTAAGCCAGGGGTTCCCAAAACTTTCAGCCCACAACCCCTAAAGTAACGGTGCAAGTGACTCGCGACCCCCCCCGCTATAAATGTATATAAACATTGCGCACAACCGCGCACGCACTATAGGCGTCTCCAAACACAAGCATATTGACAACACAAAATAACACAACAGCCATTACATTATTCTACAGTACTTTACTCAATACTTTAATTTGAACTTAACCTAATGAGATGGATGTGCAATATGTTTGTAGCACAGCAAGTCCAATCCTGGTTTAATGTTGGAGACCGCTACTCGGAGATCATCCTCCACATTCAGTCGCCATCTGTATTTATTTTTATGGTACGTCAGTGCCGAGAAAGTCTTTTCGCACAAGTAGGTAGTGCCA
>NC_045755.1:409364-409572 GCF_008692095.1 Etheostoma spectabile
GCACATCCAAAGCCGCCCTGGATAGCTGTGGGTGTTCCCTCTCAACTGAAATCCAAAACTCAGCCAGCGTCTTAGAACTAAACACTGTCTTCAAGGTTCGGTCGCTTGACGGTTCAACCAATGCGTCCTCCAGCTCGGATGTCATATGATTTGCCCTCGTTTCAGTGAATGGTTGAAGTGTTCCAGGAGGGCTTGAAGGTGGGAAGTG
>NC_045755.1:409582-411878 GCF_008692095.1 Etheostoma spectabile
TCACTATTTTATTTTAAATTTAGCCACTAGTTTTATATTGTGTTAAAATCATGGCTAACACATGCTATTTCTAATCGTTTTTAAATTTGTATTTTATTTCTGGAAATCAACTTTTGACCCCCCCCCTCTCTGGCTCGTGACCCCCCTGTGGGTCCCGGAATTACTGCTCTAAGCGATGTCATTTTTTCGGCGTTGGCCCTTGCCGACAGAAGTTCCTGTATCTCGTCTCTCCAGTTTGACATTTTTGTTGGTGTCTTTCTGCCTATCACCCCTTCTTCACCCTTAGATGTTTTTTTTCTTCTTCCAGTTTTGTGCCGGCTAAGTACCGTGTCGGGTCCACCTGCTTTGGACATTTGCCTTTTTACATAAAGCTGCATAAAGTGCATGTGTAAACAGCACTTTCAAAGGTCATTGGGGTCAGAAGAACAACTTCCCAACCTTGGAGGAGCATTTGAATGTACAATAATCCATTTTACCCAGATCCATGTTTGTAGCTTTGCTTCTGGGATTGTAATTAAAGCTTCATCTTCACCAATTGGAAAAGCATCCCCAGACCACTAATCAAGTCTCGTCCTCCTTCTTTAGTCCGTCTCACGTCATCAGCCCAGTCCACCAATCACGAGTTAATTTTTCCCTGGCACCTGAAGAGTAGTCCATAACAGACACCCTGCACAGCTGTGATTTAATCTGAGCAGTCCACCACTGTGCTTCTTTGGTTAATGTGAACCAGGCTTGTTTGTATTGTAATCTGTTTTTAATCGGTAAGATTTAAGTAGACAGGCAGGGTTTGTTTTCCCTTTTTCTTTCTTGGAAATTATAAGCTATATATGTGAATTTAAGTTAATTGAAAGAGTTTGTTTTATTGATTTGGCTTTTTCTTTACTAGCTCACATTATTTATTTATTTGTATCTGTATGCAATGTTACATTCAGTATTTGACAAACAATAAATACACATTCGTTTCATGTTTCTTCCCTTACTTCTGGACCTCTCTGGGACATAACAGTGGCACACAAAAACCTGAAAGCTCTTAAGAGACGAGAAAGTAAACTTTGACTTGAGATTTTTTTGTATATACACCTATTTACAGTTTTCAAAAACATGGAACATGAAGGTCAGTGTTTCTAGATACTTTATTCACACATTAACTATTTAAATGCAAGCTGTGAACACAAACTCAAAATATTTCCTACTGCAAGAGAAATAAATACAGGAAGTGACCAAAAGACTACCGTACACTACTTTATTTGTCCACATTTAGATGCCATCTGTCACAGTATGCTTTGTTACTGTGAAACGGAGCACTTGCATAGACAATTTCATTACATCATCCTCTCAGTATCAAATTCACTTCAAAAATATATTCCAATAAAATAGGTTTTAGTTACAATATTAAAAAGGCTCTACATTTTATGTGTGCGTGTGTGTGTACTATTACACAGTACGTCATACATGTTTAAATTAGCAGACCAAGTACTACTGTCCAGACTGAGAAAATAAAAGGAATTAAGGAATTCCTTTTGAGGCAATCAGCAGATAGTGTGTGTTGCAAACTGACTTTTTGGAAGCATGTCCTTTCCTTTGTCATAGAGAGTACATCAGAGTATTTCTGAGTCTAAAGCCTGAGCACCTTCCTTCCTTTTGTAATAATATAACCACCTACTATTTTGACATTGTGAATCAATAACACCAAACCAAAAACTATATATTATTAATGTTATGTATTTGAGCTCTCCCTACACAGGCACAGTTGTCAGTCTGCTGGAATTTGAGTCTCTTCAGAGCTCCGTCTTCCTATTACTCACTGAGCGGCTGGCAGCCCCATCCTCTGCCGCAGAGCTGGAGGTAGAGGAGGGCGCGTCATTGGGCTGAAAACCCAATGAGGCTGAGTTGATGCAGTAGCGTTTTCCAGTGGGTCGTGGTCCATCATCAAACAGGTGTCCCAGGTGAGCTCCACACTTAAACACAATGGGAAAGATTAATTTACAGCTTTTTAGAATTTTAGTTGTACATTATCAACATGTCCATTTGTGATCCTGCAAAAATGATTCCCTCGCCATCCATGCAATTTATTGAGGGAAAGTGGAGGCAATGTCCCCTGCCGTCTTATTTCATATTCTACATAGACATAGTGGCTTTAAGTAAAAACAACAACAAAATCCCTGAAACGTTAGGCTTTACAACAATATGATCTGTGACGTCACTTGACACCCAGGTTTTGTGTTGGAGTTCTACAGTATCCAAAATGTGCACTTGTACATTTGATTGACATAATACGTTGCTAGACAAAAAAAAA
>NC_045755.1:411888-419527 GCF_008692095.1 Etheostoma spectabile
ATTGTGTCAAAAACTTGAGCCAGATTTTGGTTTTTGGCAGTTGAATTCAGGAGTTTGTTTATGCACGCAGGGCTAATGTTGGTCTTAACACAATCCTTTACCCTGGAACTCTCTTGCCAAATCTGTGCTGCGATGGGCGAGAATTGTGATGTAACAGGAAGCTGAGCTATATTATAAAAGTGAAATATAGCACGGGGCACAGGGGCAGACTTTTTAATGAATCCAAAAGATCCACATTTGGTGAAAGGAAATTACCATGGCTGGGTATAATAGGATGTTTCAAGTACTTTTGTGTCATTTTTCTTTGACTAGTTGTTTTCTGTGACTGTTTTTTTTTCTGTCTGTTAAAAACTGTGGGAAAGCTGTTATGCATTTAATTTTATTCTGACAGTCACTCTGTGCTAAAGGATTAAACAGTATATGATGTTATGGTGTAATGCAGTGTTTCTAGTGTACCTGGCTGCAGGTAATCTCCACTCTGTGCATCCCATAGGAGAAATCATCTGAGACAGTGACGGACTCTTCCTTCACAAGGTCAAAGAAGGACGGCCAACCTGAACACATAACGGCATCATGTTATGAAGGGGTGAGCAAACAAGTGGAGTGACATGCAAAGGACAGCACTGGTCCGACCCTTGTGTCTGATGTGAGCTGGCGCTGGCTTTGAGGCCAAAATCAAACCTATCGAGTTGGTCGGTCCAGCACTATAGTGGCCGAGACGGTTCAACACAAACACTAAAGCCACAACACAAACACAAAAGCTTAAACACAAATACAAAAGCCACAATACAAACGCAAAAGCCACAATACAAACGCAAAAGCTACAACACAAATATAAAAGCCCTAACACACAAGCAACAACGGAAGTGAGTGACAATGCAAGTGAGTGTGTTGTTGACAAACTGAGCTGGCGGATGGGCAGGAGGAAAGTTCTTGTATGTTTGAGAAGTGAAACATGGTTCCTTGCCAATTATGATTACTGTCACTATGTGACGGTCACAAATAAGCAATGTTGCTCAATATGTTTGTATTTTCATATGTATGTACTCTGCCATTTAGGCTACAAAGGAAAGGGTTTACTGTTCAGGTGAGAAATGCATTTTCCATGTGTGAACAAGTCCCAAACGTACGTGTGTGTGTGTGTGCCTATTTGTAGGGTAAGACTGAGGATACGCAACAAAACCATAAACTCTACAATTAATATACAGTCTATGAACACACACTTTTACATGACTTTAAATACAGTGTTAACATAAGAGTCCACAGTCTGAATTGTATTTATTTATTTTATTTTCCATTAGTAGGCACAAAGCAAGGTCATGGTTAAAATTCTGTTGTTGTTTTTTTAAATTCAGACCAACACGTGTATGACCATGAACGTAGAACATGTATGTGTCTATGACATATGTCAATAATACTGTAATAGGCAGCATTTTGAAGGTAACACAATTAGAATTCACTTTAAACATCTGTTTACCATACACATGTGTTTGTGTTGTAGCTCTTGCGTTTGTGTTGCAGCTCTTGCGTTTGTGTTGAACCGTGTCGGTCACTGTACAGCACTTTGTTTCAGACTGAAATATTTCAATGAGGGCACTTTGGAGTTTAATTAATCAAATTCTCAAAAAAAACTCAAAGCATCCTGAAAAAACAACAACTTTAAAACAGTTTTCTTTCCTGAAATTAGCCTCCAAAATCCCTGTGATAAATGAAAGTCCTCTCCAATCCATAACAGCACTACTACCAGATTTCTTTTTAGCATAATGGGATCTTTAAAAGATTCTACTCCTGGTTATGACACTATTAATGCAAAACTACTTAAAGTGGGTTCTGATGCCATCACCGAAACACTGACCCATATATTTAAAAGGAATTGTGCCACAGGAATTGAAAACAAACAAAAATAATCCCCATTCACAAAGCTGAAGATCCCTTTGGGAAACCACAACAAACAGGGAATTATTGGAAAGACTTACAAAGAATGTTATCGAAATTTGACACTTTTGGACCGATGGTGGGGTTTTGCTATGAACAAAGTCCACACAACGATACACTGGTAAAGGCAAATTACATTTAACCAATGTAACAATTAATGTTAATATTGTATGTCGCGCATGTTTTCATATGCAGTGTGCAAATTTTCCACCAAAACATGTGTTTCTTAAGAGTGATACTATATTGTATCGGGAGCCATTAAAGTGATTTGAGTACCGCAGCAACGTTTAAGTGTACATATTTAGCCCCAAACAAGAAGAAAATGTATGTATATAAACCCAAAGACAATAATTTCATAGAGTATGTTCAAAAAAGAATTTCAGGCTTCAGAGAAGTGACTTGCTTTGGCGGAAATAGCCCCGGCTTGTAATGATAGCAGAGCAGAGAAAAGACCTGCAGGTGAAAAAACTGACCTACTGGGTTACAGTGGTTCAACTTACCCGATCCGGAGTCAAATTTAGTGTTTGAGCTATAAAAATGAAACAAAAATGTTAATTAGAAAACGTTTGTTCATTTCAATGTTTAAAAAAAAAAAGTACTGCCTTGCCTTTCTTACAATACTCTAATATTGTAGTAGAGTGTCATGGATCCCAACATCTGACCCCACACCCAGACAGACAGACAGTGCAGCTCTCACCTGAACAGCAGGGCCCCGCAGACAACACAAGTGTAGGTCCCCTCATCTTTATGATGTGTGAACCCTCCAGTGAAGGCACTGTGGAAAGTGGCTGTATTAGTCAAACTGAATGGCCCAACATGATGAACAAATGAGTTCTTGTTTAGGGCGCAACAAATACTAGTATTCATGCTTTTTTTATTTTTAGCTTTTTTAATTGCTTGGTGTGATTGATTCCTTAGTTGACAGCAATGTAAGCAGTCGGCAGGAGACGCTCCGGGGTGCGCAAGGATTTTGTATCTGAATTACGACCAGGACTCACATTTTTTATTTCTTTGTTCATTATTCGTGACGCAACAATTTCACACAGTCAAAGACATCATGTAGCCTGTTCACAATTGTAGGTAAGTGTGTGCATGTTATGGCATGCAAAAAGGTTAAATGACACAAGAATATTCAATGAAATTCTGAGAACAAGAAAATTAAGAATATGAATTGAAAGTTAAGAACTGTCCCTGTACATTTTCATGATATTCCTTTCCCTAATAAGCTTGGGCTGTATATTGCCATGAGACGTGTATAAACACTGCCAGAAGGTTTTTGTATTAAACAGTGCAAAAGGTTATATTATGACTTGCTAATTTATGAAACTTTGAGTAAAATGAAATGTAACTTGATATCAAAATGCTTATGGTCAGCAGGTGGTTCCAGCGGCTTGTCCTACCTCTCAGTTCCTCTCTCCTGGGTAACATGGTATTGCATAGGTGTGAGCCTTTTCTTCAGCTCCTCCTGAGGGAAGCTCACTGGCCATGTCTTCTTAGTCCTACATGCTCCTGATGGGGGAAAGCAGGGAGGACAAAAAATATTAACTATGCAGGTTTTCGGATGCCAATTCCTCAGTCATGCTTAGTCACACAATATAAATAAAAGCAGGTTGGCCAAAAAAGTGAGCTTACTGTATAATAATGACAACAACAATAATAATAATAAACCTTGCTTTCATAAGACTTATAGACAGTGAAGCAGTTATTTCTGCCTTAGAATATTGGAAATAAAAAAATATGACGACGTTTATTCTACAATGTTTAACTTCAAAATTGTTGTACAAACCCCAATTCCAAGTTGGGACGTTTTCAACCAATATTCAATTGAATACACTACAATGACAATATATTAAATGTTGGAACTGATAAACTTTTTTTTGTTGTTGCAAATATTCACTTATTTTGAATTCGATACCTGCAACACGTTCCCAAAGAAGCAGGGGACAGGGGAATGTTTATCACTGTGTTACATCACCTTCACTTTTAACAACTCAAGCATTTGGGAACTGAGGGCACTAATTGTTAAAGCTTTGTAGGTAGAATTCTTTCCCATTCTTGCTTGATGTACAACTTCAGTTGCTTAACAGTCTGGGATCTCCGTTGTCGTATTTTGCACTTCCCCACATTTTCAATGAGAAACCGGTCTGAACTGCAGGCAGGCCAGTCTAGTACCCACATTCTTTTCTTATGAAGCTGTTGTAACATGTGCAGAATGTGGCTTAGCATTGTCTTGCTGAAATGAGCAAGGACAGTACGTCCTTGAAGAAGACTTTGCTTGGATAGCAGCATATGGTGCTTTCAAAGAGGTGCAAGTTACCCACTCCATGGACGTTAACAATCAGAGATGCTGGCTTTTGAACTTTGCGCTAATAACAATCTTAATGATCATTTGCAAAAAAATTTGAAATGTGGACTTGTCAGACCACTGAACACTCTTCCACTTTGTGTCAGTCTATTTCAGATGAGCTCGGGCCCAGAGAAGCCGGCAGCGTTTCTGGGTGTTGTTAATGGATGGCTTTCGCTTTGCATGGTAAAGTTTTAACTTGCACTTGAAGACGTAGCGACAAACTGTTAACTAACAGTTTTCAGAAGTGTTCCTGAGCCCACGTGGTAATATCCTTTACATATTGACGTTGATTTTTAATGCAATGTGAGGGATCAAAGGTCACGTTGGTTTTCGAATATTTGCAAAAATACAATAAAATGTATATGTTTAAACATTACATATCTTGTCTTTGTGGTGTATTCAATTAAATTTGGATTTGAAAATCATTGGACCTTTCCCAATTCCCAAATTTGTTCCTCCTCGACTGCTTGAACCTGGGGCTTGTGACCTAGAAATCATTCCGAGCACCATGTTGAAGGATTTCGCAATTCCTGAAATGCACATCAAGGAGTGAGGATCGTGCATCTAGGAGGCTCCTCCAAGGAGTTAAAATTGAGGATACACTGATGTACCCTCTGCAGAAGAATCTTTACCCATGGCATGTAAACACAGAGGCGTGCCAGAGCAAACGGAGGAGAGAGCGAGAAAAGTGGAGAAAGAGAAAGCTTAAAAGGGTAGCTATTGTTTTTTTCAACCTATGTTTTTGTGTCCAAGTGACTGATGAGAACAACAATCTTTGAAACTGGTCCAGTATTAAGAGAGTTTGCTGCAGTTGGCAGCGGAAAAACAAGTTACAATGTAAGTTATTAGGGCAATTGTCCAGCTTCACCAAAGCAATGGACTCAGCCAGTGACCATTTACCATGGTAGTGACACCTTTTACACCAATTACAATATCAACACCCCCAACACTGAAAACAACTGTAAGAGTAATGATCATTATCTCTCACAATGCCTGACGATTATGACCCGGACAGCAGATCAGATAGAGACATGGATTACAAAAGGGTAAAAGATGTTGTAAATGTGGTCGCACCCGCCATGAGCCTGACACATGTACACTACAGAAGCCATGCCGTGAATGTCAGGAGATTCACCTTCATGAACTGCACATCCTTGCTAAGCCAAGTTAAGGTGTCTACCTCATCACCCCAGTGGAGAGGGCATCACTCACCCCTATCAAACAAGTTGCAGCTGTCTGTCTGAAGGTTGTTCCCGTTATTGTGAGTAATAGAAAGAAATCATTGCGTACTTATGCTACTTTGGATGATGGCGCTAAACGTACCATCATTCTCACAGAGGTAACACACCATCTTGGGCTTGTGGGAGACATTTGAGTCCATGGCCTGAGAACAATAAAAGAACATTGCTCACATCAAAGGGTCTTCTATAAGTTTCCACAAAGCATCACCAGCTCAACCTGACAAAGGACATACCATAAAAGGGACATCCTCTGCTAACAACCTGACCTTGGCTGAACAGATATACCCAGTGCCTGCTTTGCAGAGGCACTAACGCCACCTGAGAGGTATCCAGCACTTCAGCAAAGTGCAGCCACTTCTCATCGGAGCTGACAATACGCACCTGATTGTGGCCAAGGAACCCGTATGTCTCAGCCCTAGTGGCGGACCAGCAGCAGTACACAGAGCTTGGCTCTCCAGGGGCCTGATGGACTTATGCCTCATCAAGTGTCAACCAACTGCTTCTTCTCTTGCTGTGTATCAAAAATGCACCTCCACTGAGAGCACCTGTCTACGCGGCGCCGTACGGAACGGAGACTGGCAGGCGACCCGGCCAAAGCTATAATCTACGAGGCAGAGATAAAGAAACTTATTGAGTCCAAAAAGCTCAGTCACTCATCACTTGGTTGAGCACAGCGGGAAACACGGGCTTGTGTTTAATTGCTCCTTGATTTATCAGGGACTTTCCCTAAATGACCAACTCCCTCTAGGTCCAGCTCTTAGTCCGTCACTGCTTGGAGTGCTATTGAAGGTGCACTGCCACACAACCACTTTTACTTAAATTTTTTGAAATATGTTAAGTCCATATGTGTTTGAGTTATGTCATGAATGTAAAAATTAACTGCTACTTCCCCTGTCAGCTCTAGCCACTGAAAAAAAAATATAAGCAGAGAAATCAGGCCAATGACAAAAGATGGTCAGTCTGACGTCATGTTGCCTGACCTCATTACTATTCATGAGCTTGCCCGGTTGTGCTGGGTAAAGGATGCTGATAGCCAGGCTCTCTTTGGCTAGCTGTTGACCAAACAGAGTCAAGCAGCTTAGCTTGTTAAATATTAATGAGAACTTCCACAAATCAAGCTGCGTCTTCTTGCAGGCTTTCTATAACACGCTAGAATGGCTTGAAATAAGGTAACCAAGGCATGTTTTTCACAAACAATGTTACAAAGTCCATGAAAGTAATGAAATGTAGTAGTAGTAAATATAGTCTGACAATATAATGGAAAGGATATCTAAGGAGGTTGACCTTTCTGTTAAATACTAAGATCCTTTATTTAAATATTAAAACAAACTCACACGACTGTACATAAACAGAAATTTTAGCATCATAAAATACACAGAATTTAAAGTTGACAGAAACAAAATAAAACTATGTAAAGGCGTTTTGGGGAATCTTTCCACTTTTCCAACCATCACAACTATAATTTTAGTGAAATAAACAGTTTACAGATTTACATACAATATGTTGTCTCTATACACGCTAAAAGTATTGCTTTTTTTTTTTAAATGGAGTCTGATAGGTTTAGCGCTAGCGACAGCTAGCTCTGGTTTTAAAGGTCTATCTCTGTAGGGGTCCGTTCCATTATATTGTCAGACACTTAGATTATTAATCTGAGTTTGTCAGTGGCAAAACGAGCACTTTTGTGAAGGTACATGCTGGACAATTGCCCTATTAATTTACATTGTAGCCTAATACTGGACCAATGTCAAAAATTGGTGTCACTATTGTTCAGAATATGACAACAGAATCTTGGTTTTTACCATAGTTTATGGTCAGCTCTGTGCCTTGCTATGGTTACTGTACACAAACCAACCAGCCAACAGTTTGTAAGGCTGCAGACCTGATAAGGAGAAAGACAGCTACTTTTAAACAGGTTTTTGGATATAACGTACACATCTCTATGCCAACCTTTTCAAGAAGCTGGTTGAAGGAATAAAAAGGAGGAGGCTGTGCATGGAGGATAGGTAAAACAAAGGACTTTCACCCAGGAGAGCGGGGATAGTATCCCGCTATGTGTACAGATAACACGGCACTTGCCAATTTAATAAATAACCAATTTAGGAAAGTGGCGTGGAAA
>NC_045755.1:419537-421535 GCF_008692095.1 Etheostoma spectabile
AAATCTTAGTTACCTTTTAAGGTCTAGTTACGTTTCCTTCATTAAACTACAGTTAGTTTTGCTGCTTAAATATCCAATGATATCACCTGCAGTGACATTTCTGCAAGCATGGAAATGTTTATTCTAACCCCAACCGGCCCGTCAGACACCGCCTACCAAGAGCCTGGGTCTGACCGAGGTTTCTGCCTAAAAGGAAGTTTTTCCTCGCCACTATCGCACTGTTGCTTGCTCTGGAGGAGACTACTAGAACTGTTGGGTCCTTGTAAATTCTGGAGTGTGGTCTATCTGTATAGTGTCTTGAGATAACTCTTGTTATGAATTGATACTATAAATAAAATTGAATTGAATATCTAATCATTGAAGGATGCTAAATCGTTATAGAAAACATTCATAGGCTACATCATTAAAAAAGCAACGGACCCTGCAGGGACTGCCGAGGGCCATTTAAATACCCGTGCAGGTCTTTAAACCTGAAAAAATAAGTCAATCAGGTGGGTGGAAGGTTACAGGCGGCTTCGGAAAAGAGACGATCCACGCATTAATAATAGTGTTTGTATGTGTGTGTATATAATATAGTCCTTGCCTTTATATTTGTGTAGTTCTTTTTAGTGTTTTATACTAAAATAGCCTATAAAGGCTATAGGCATACTGTGTATGTAACTGTTTGTGTGTTAAATACAAATAAAAACAAAATTGTAAGACCCCCGTACATTCTTATCACATTTTGCCTTGTTGTGACTTGAACTTAAAATAAATTTATAGAAGTTGTCATGAACATGGTTCTGCTCCTCTAAAATGCAGCATCTGATAAAATAGACAGCAGATGCAGTTGGGCTGTATGTCATATTTAATTGACGTAGCTTTTAATAACAGCTCCTAGACAGAGATGTCTTTTGTTTGTTAAATGCCTGCTGCCTTGACTCTTTTCTCCTCGAATCTCTTCCTCAACTCGGAAATGTAACTAAGTACATTTACTCAAGTACTGTACATACAGTAAGTACAAAATTGAGGCACTTCTACCTTGAGTCTTTTTTCTTCATGCCAATTTCTACTTCTTACCCTTTACAGAAATATCATACTTTTTTACTCCACTAGATTAATCTGACAGCTTTAGTTACTTTACAAATTAAGATGAACACATTTTTTTAAAATACCATGTTTTATTATAAATTAAACTACCAAAAATATAACAGTCTACAAGTCCAGCTGAAATGATTAGCTGATTAAACACTGCTTGCATCATTGAGCACTTTTACTTTTAATACTTTAAGTACATTGTCCTAATGACACTTACGTACTTTTAAGTACACATTTTCAATTCTTGTAACAGAGTACTTTCACAGTGTGGTATTTGTACTTTTACTTAGGGTTTGAATACTTCTTCCAACACTGATGGTAGATCTTTAAGTAGTGCTGCCGATTTAATACCTTTATCTGATACTTTTTGTCCTCAGATACTATGAACAAGCCATCACTGCACAGCTGACGCTTGTTGTGCAAGACTAAACACACATCTTGTTTTAATCCAAAAAGTAAAAAAACACAAAAACAACAATGTGCAATAAAACATTTGAACATTGAGTGTAAAGTTCAACAAAACCACAACAACCAGTGCATGCAAGCTGCAGGGAAGCAAAGCGTGAATCATTTGATTATTCTGTTAGCACTTCAACATTCAGCTGTGTGACAGCAGCAGGCGATTATAGCTTCAAACTCAACAGATGCTCATCTCAAGGAATATAAATCATTTTAAAAAAGGAACCCTGCTGACTTTTTTGAACACCCCTGGCACAATTTTTTTAATCTTACACCAGCACATCAGGAGTGTGTGGATGGTGACACAGATGTATGGAGGACCAGGTCTAGCATATTTAAAAATAAATACAGAAATAAATAAATGCTCAATAAAGAAATAAGCATACAATTAATTGCCCCAAAAAATAGAATAAACAAATAAATGTAGGTAGAAATTAAATTATACAGTGAGACATAAATGTA
>NC_045755.1:421545-423451 GCF_008692095.1 Etheostoma spectabile
TCTTTTAATTAGCTTCTTTATTTATTCACCTTTGTAATAATTACCTTATTTATTTATATAATATAATCTTCAACTTTATTTTTTAATTACTTATTTTTTAAATGTGTTTATTTCTGTGTGTGTTTAAATTTTTTGTCTTTTTATTCTTCCAATGCATTTTCTACCCTATTTATTTTCACCCCTGGTATTTATTTCTGCCTGTCAATTTTACATTTCTTCATGCATTCCTGCCTCATTATGCAAATGTGGAGGGGCGGGTCTTAAGGGGTCAACTTCTGCCCATTGGTTGGTTAGCATTTTACTGCATCGGTCAAATCTACATGCCACCGGCCACAGTCACAACAAAGATGGCTACCTACGATGAAGTTGTGAGTGAGCTGAGGCATTTAGCAACTGTTTTTTAAAACAATGCTAACGTTATAAGTATTGACTTTATAATTTTTCGTTTAGATGCTCTGACAGAACGTGTGTTTCAGTTAGCAGCACACATGGACACAGATGTCGACAATGTAGTTTTTCAGAATCTGGAGGAAGCGGCCTATCTTCTTAACTCGGTCGCTAACGTTAATCACACACCTGGGATAGCTGGTCGCCCTGCTTATATGCTGCTTGTGGACGCCGTGGAAGGACTTTTACATGCGGGTTTGCCTGTTGGTGCCATTGCAAGGCTTTTTGGAGTCAGCGAAACAACAGTTCATCGTCGGATGGCAGAGAATGACATAAGGTGAGTGTACCATTACATGTGATGCCAATTGAACCAGTGTGTGTAACGTTACCAATTCACAAGAATGACACAGGAGAAAGGCAAACCCTTGCTAGCTTTTGTCAATTTACAAAGTTATGGAACTAATCAAGAATGCATAGAAAGTAACGTTATGTCGCTCACACACAGTGACTTTAGACCCGACTCCGACTCGAGGTGCGGGACTCGTAAACAGTGTTGTAATGTTTTAAAGCCAAAGTTTATGATGAATGGCGGAGCAGCTGCCGGTGTTTGTTGTCAACTCTCACTCACGTGCGGCCGCGCAGCAGATACGTGTTGGAGTTGGAGTCGGGTCAAAGTCAGTGTGTGTAGCGACATAACGTTACTTTCTATGCATTCTTGATTAGTTCCATAACTTTGTAAATTACAAAGCTAGCAAGGGTTTCCTTTCTCCTTTGTCATTCTTGTGAATTGGTACGTTACACACACTGGTTCTATTGGCATCACATGTAATGGTACCCTCACCTATGTCATTCTCTGCCATCCGACGATGAACTGTTGTTTCGCTGACTCCAAAAAGCCTTGCAATGGCACCAACAGGCAAACCCGCATGTAAAAGTCCTTCCACGGCGTCCACAAGCAGCATATAAGCAGGGCGACCAGCTATCCCAGGTGTGTGATTAACGTTAGCGACCGAGTTAAGAAGATAGGCCGCTTCCTCCAGATTCTGAAAAACTACATTGTCGACATCTGTGTCCATGTGTGCCGCTAACTGAAACACACGTTCTGTCAGAGCATCTAAACGAAAAATTATAAAGTCAATACTTATAACGTTAGCATTGTTTTCAAAAACAGTTGCTAAATGCCTCAGCTCACTCACAACTTCATCGTAGGTAGCCATCTTTGTTGTGACTGTGGCCGGCGGCATGTAGATTCGACCGATGCAGTAAAATGCTAACCAACCAATGGGCAGAAGTTGACCTCTTAAGACCCGCCCCTCCTCATTTGCATAATGAGGCAGGAATGCAGGAAGAAAGTAAAATTGACAGGCAGAATAAATACCAGGGGTGAAAATAATAGGGTAGAAAATGCATTGGAAGAATAAAAAACAAAAATTTAACCCCACAGAAATAAATACATTTAAAAAATAAGTAATTAATAAATAAAGTAAATAAGATAATTATTACAAAGGTGAATAAATAA
>NC_045755.1:423461-423569 GCF_008692095.1 Etheostoma spectabile
TAATTAAAAGAGATATATACATTTATGTCAATGTATAATTAATTTCTACCTACATTTATTTTTTTATTGTATTTTTTGGGGCAATTAATTGTATGCTTATTTATTTAT